>NC_073692.1:230334354-230360354 GCF_029784155.1 Uranotaenia lowii
CGAGGACATTCTAAGAAACAAACTCCCTGTGAGGATATTTAAAAAAAAAAAAATCTCTAAAAATATATATTAAAAAAATCCCTGTGAGGATATTTAAAATTTTTCTGTGAAAACATTCTCCGTGAGGAAATCTTTCCAGAGAGAAAATTTTAGGAATCGTAAAAATCTCTGTGAGGATATTGACACTCTCCAAATCTCTGCGAGGATAAATAAATTCTACGAAGACATTTCACGTGAGGAAGCCTTTCATGAGAGGACATTATCCGAAAACATTTCTTATAACATTCCCCTAATGACTTCAAAGACATTCTTCGTGAGGAATTCTTCCGAGAAAGTAATTTCTCGAGTGGGATAACCCTGTGAGGACAATACCTGTAAGCACATTGACATTTATCAAAAGAACCATCAATTCATTGATGCGAATTTAGAATGAGATATCTGAGCCTGAAATCAATAATGGGACTCACATGTTTTAGAATCTGAGTTAGGAAATTTACTTACAAATCTGAAACTGATTCGGAAATCATTTTTGACTGCTCAATTTTAAATACAAACTAAGCCTGGCCTATGAACTATGATGAGCTAGGAGTTATTAAGACAATAATATCAAACCTTATAAAAAAGGATCTTAATAACGAATTCTTAAATTGAATTTACCAAATTGCTCCGATTGTGAAAAAAAAGAAATCACGTTCAGAAATTTGAATTTCGTTTGAACCTATTCGTAATAAATAATTGGAAGTTGAAAGTTCTGTTTGTTTATCAACTTACCGGGTGTAGAGTTTTAAGATTAAATCTATAATTTTAAACTGGATCGTAAATACGAAACCTAAACCTGGAATCTAGAACTGTAACTGCATGTATTATTAATCCTTAAACTGAATCGTAATAGAATATTCGGAGTGGAACGGAATCATTATCGAGCTTTATCGAACCCTGAACAGGTCCCGAAAAGTTAATCTGATTTGGGTGTAGAATGGGAATTTAATCTAACTTTGTGAGCGATGATCATAGTGTGATCTGGATTTTGAATCAAGAACAAATAAATCTGAGTTGAGGATCTTAATCTCAATAGTAACAGTTGCATCTCGTTGTAAATCTGGAATAACGTTCGGAAATTGGAAGATAAGATGTGGCGATTATTAAATAACAAATTAGAGTCTGGAAGCGACAATGTACTAAAATGTCTTAGAATCTTAATTTCAAAAATCTGTGTTTGGTCCTGAAATAACATTGACATTGATTTACTTTACAAAAAAAAAAGAATTTACATTCATTTAGGATTAGAATTTGAAATACGAACCGAGCCTGTGAGTTCTGATGAAGATGATTATCATAATCGGAACATTAAATAATATAAAACACGAAACGAATTAATTTAAAGGTAAAAAAACATTACATTTAAATACAAAAACTTAATTTGAATTCGAAAACTCATTTTGATTGTAAACCAGAAACGTTCAGAAATATTAACTTAACCTGAACCTGTTCTTCAAACCACCAGGAAGTTGAAAGTTTAATTTTATCAACATATCCTAGTGACATGTGAATTGGAATATCATATTGGCAACTAGTTCAGTCTGGAAATGTTTGACGAACAGTCCGAAAATTCATTTGACTAGGGTCTAACATATGAATCTAATCTGAGCCTGTGAGCTATGATCATAGTGTACCTATAAATATGAATTCTTAATCTGAATCATAGTATATGATTGTAAATCTAAAAATGTGGAAGCTGCGATGTAAATTTATTCTGAGCCTGTGGAACTTATGCTTATGAAACTGAAAAGTCCCAGTAAGTTTACTTACAAATCTGAAACCTAGGTTTGAAATACCATTTGATTTATTAGAATTCGAGATACAAGCATGAAGCTTGTGAGTTATGATAAAGATGATCAAAACATAGAAAATTCGAAACTTTTTTAAATTTTAAACTTTTTAATAATTTAAAAAATATGAATCTTGTCTTGACCTGTTCGTGGAAGTTGTAAGTTGAATGATTCTTTTATCAAAATTACACGGGTTGAAAGGCTCAAATATCGGAACTTGAGATTTCAGACAATATAAAATCTTAGAAATATGATCATTAAGCCTGAGATTGAAATTCAAGCTGAATTTGTAGCTTGATTTATTAAATAGAACTCTTCAAAATGGATCAAATGAAAATCATTTTATTTAAAGCGAGACCAAATCTGAGTTGTAGAATTGAAACCTAGAACAACTGCATTTGAAGTGGAAACATGAATCCTTAATTGGAACCCGAGATTGTGCTCGTAAATGCGATATCTAAATCTTAATTCAGTTCTCCTAGAGTCTATAGAATAAACCGAAGTCTTACTCTGTAAGTAGGTACAGTTCATAAAACTAAATCTAATATGGATCCAGAATATGGAGTCTTGTCCTGTAGACCTTACTAAATATTTGTTATTTTTTCAAAGTCCTGAGTGGTAATATTTGTTATGAAATTCGAGTAAAGATTCTAAATCAGTTACCGGCAGTTTAAGTGAACTTATAAGTTTGGTGAGCTAATTTTTTTAATATAGACAATACGTGATCTAACTCCGAAAATCCTTTATCGAAATATGGATCGGAGAGTGGAATCAGGAGACATGTACCATATCTGATGTCAAATTTAACTTCAGATAATACTGGATGAATCAGTAATAGAATCTATGTTTTTGCCTAATAAATACCGCAGTATAGTTTACTGTCAAAGGGCGCAGATTCTGAAGATTCGAAGACATTAAAAAAAATAACAAAATTGTCCCCACAAGCGATGAACCGATTATTCCGTCGATAATAAAATGTCATGCGATATTGTGTCGGGGAGAAATTGTATCTGACTTTTTCTTTTCCTTCCGGATTCTGCGGAGAGTCGTGGTGTTAAAAGGAAGAAACTAGGCCCTTGAAAAGAGGGATAAACGTTGATGAATATGTTGGATTTGGAGATATCACAGATGCGAATTCAACGGGCGGTGAACATTGTTCCAACGGATCAGTGACCACAAAGTACAAACAACACTTTACACACAAACTATACTCTTGAACCATCAGACAGAATGGGGTTTTACGGAAACAAATTGTGCTGAACTGCTGCTTGTTGAATATATGTGTTGTACAAAGTATTCGATGCCGAAATCCTAGATCTTTTCGGCTATATTTTAAAATTTGGTACCAATATGACCAATATGGGGGTCGGGCGCACTGGATTTTGACAGCTGAACAGAGTGAAGGAAAATGTAAACAAATGATGTATGGAATCAACGCTTTTAAAAGTGAAATTATGAAACACCTGCCGAATTTTCACAAAAACTGGTGAAAGGGAAAGATCGAGAAACTATTCAAGATTCTTTTTTTGCTTTTTTTATTTTTTGAAATGTGTTCTCAAGGTGAGTATTATGTGATTGAAGTCAGTGCTTTCAAATGGTATTGAAAAACAAGCTTTTTTTAAAAGTGAATTTATCAATGAAAAATGGTCAGTTTTAATTTTTTTTCAACTTAACATTCATAAAAAATAGTTGAATAATCATATATGAGCGAGTTTTGGTTGTGTTAAGCCGTCAAGGTATGGCAAATCGACTTGAAAGTTGACTAATATTTTTTGGTTTTCTTTGTTATTTTTGGATTGATTCAATTGAAAAAATGCACAAAGGTAAGTTAATTAATAAAAAAAATCAGCATTCATCATACAAAATTATTATTACTTTAATATTAAACTATATACTTCACTCAAACAATGTACTTTTCATGTCTAAATTATTAAATTATTAAATTATTAAATAATAATATCAACAAATCTTAGACATGCTTATTTGTTATACTTGATGTCAAATTTAAAAACGAATCTCATTTATAAGTAATTTAATATTGAACCGATAGTTTGATTTTTTTTTTCATAATTTTTTTGCCGAACATATTGTGAGGCCTTATTAAATTGATTATCAGATGTGATGAAATAACGTTCTGAAATAAAAGTATGTTTAATTTCTGAACTTTTTTTTCATTCATTCCTGATAACTATTATAACTTTTTCTAAACTTATTAGAGCAAGTTCACTGGTTGAGATGGAGATAGAAATTTCGAAGGTTTACAACACATCACAACACATTTGCCGTCCACCGGTGTTGGGAAAATCTGATATTCGAACAGTTTCGCGCTGCAAAATTTATATCATATAAGAGCAAGTCCAATGGTGTTGGGAAAAAGTGGTAGAAATTTTGACGTCTGTAGCACAGATGGGAATTTTTCTATCGTGAAATATAGACCAAAAATGTTGGCCGTCCACCGGTGTGATAGAATACGAAGGTATAAAATCGAAAGCAATCAGCGATGCCAAGAGAATTTGCTTTTCAGTAATTTTACTGACTTTTTGTATTTTGAATTCACCGTTTGAAAATTGAATTCAAATTCATTTTACTTGATCATTAACTTGAAATAGTAGTGTCAATATGAAAATTTTATTATTTATATGTGTGAATAAGTATTGTTTAAGTTATAATGCATTCCAATATTAAACTATATTCTGCAGATTTAGGTGTTTTGTATTGGAGTGCATTTGATAACACGAGTTGATCAAGTTTTTTTTATCTCTTCCAAAAACTTTCATTTTCAAAGTGATAAATAGAAAGTATAGGTATTTCAGACACATTTCTAATTCCATGAAATCGTCATTCAAATTAAAAATAAAAAAACTTTTATTAAAACCAAATAACTTCAAAAAAATAAGTTTGTTTTTAAAATTAAAAACTAAATTTTTGTTTTAACTTTGTTTAACTTATTCATTTAAGGTAAAAAAAAAAGATTTAGGTAATCAATTCTCATTACAAAACGTATAAATTGGAGAAGCTGTATTAGGTTTGCCATGATCGAGACGTCATTTAGTCTAATTTATGACCATTGCAAATTTATGTCTCAAAGCATAACTATATGTTACTGCTTGGAACTGTTGCATGGGACGATTGTTCTGCAGTTCACTTAAGATAAAAAAAAACTCATGAAAAACGTATTCAAATGATCAGTCAGTTGTTATTATAGTTATTCTATAGTACTGGTATTGTAACGTTCTACCAATGTAGCACACATGAAAGTGATTTTGGTATTTGAAGGACTATTCGAATATGAAGGTTTTACATATAATTTAAATAAAGAGTTTTTGTTTTGTAGCTTTTCAAACAAACTTATATTTCTGGCCGTTTCTTTTCTTGTTCTTTCTTCGAACATCTAACCAGGTCACACCTGTGGAACTTTTCGATTGCAGAATCATTCCTGCCCGTGTTTGAACAGAGGGATCAGAGATCCAACCCATCGAAAGCCAAACTTGGTGCATTCCGGCACCACAACCTGAAATTTGGGATATGGGTTTTGATTTTAAATAATTTACCGACTTTTGAGAACACCTCCCGCATACCAAAAAACTCTACATCTAACGGTTTCTACGATACATCAACGGTTTCTCAAATTGATAATTATCTCTGTTAATGTACCTATTACGTCAAACCTTACAAAAACAATTATTAAAATGAAACATTTACCTTTTCGTAGAAAGTGACTACATCAGGTAAAGTGATTGTTTGGTTTTAACGATTAACGTAAAACATACATAAATGGTGAAATTGAATCCGGACGATTACCTACAGCGTTAGTCAAATTTTGACGTATAAACCAAAGGTGACCGCCACCTGGGGTGCCAGGTGGTTTTGACAAAAATCAGGACATCGCATTCGAGATTTTTTAAGGACACCACTGATTTGATGGAAATAACATGCAGCTCTGCTTAAATTTCATATATAAAGGCGAAATACAGGTACTGAAGACGCCTAAAACTATGCAATTGACGCGAGCAGAGCCTTAGGTGGCCTGCAGTTTACATCTAAAAACACCACTTATAATCATATAAGTCAAAGATTATCACCGCGGTTACACTATTTTATAATTAATTTGTTTGATGTCCTCATCATTTCAGCTATAATTTAGATATTTTTATGAAAATCAGGACATATTACAGACCCTTTTTCAAAAATTAGGACAATTTATGCGTTTTTGATAAATCAAAACGGTCTCTCGAACATCAGGACAAATCCTGAAAAATCATGAAACCTGGCACCTTTGACCGAAACGCGTGTCAAGGAGAAAGAAAACATCAAGAAAAAGAATAGTGAAAAATTTTCTTCCGAACCAGACGCGTTTTCTACAAAAGCTTTGGATTTTCTCCGAATCTATGAGAAAGTGGAGCATAACGGATCATAAATTCAAGGTAAGAGAAGACAATTAAAATTATTATTCAATACTGAGCATTAGCCAGTTCTTTTTTTCACAGCTACGAAAAATGTCGGACGGTGAAACATTTAGCGCAACCCTAGACCTTTGGAGAGTAATGGAGTGCTTCCAGCTGAACTACCGTCCCCTGCCGACCCCTTCGAGCATTATGCGGGTGCCGGAGGTTGTTCCGGAAACTCTGAACGGCATTTCGTTATTCATACATTCCCGGCACAAATTTCTTCAGGCAGGAACGCTGCGGTCAGTTAGTGCTGAACAGGTTCGATTTTCAGTAAGAAAGGCAATAAAATGCACATAATGTAAGTCGATTTGCAAAAAAAAATTATTTAATTTTGATGTTAATTTGAATTTCAATAAAATAACAATCCGAAATTTCCATTGAACTGACAAAATATTATGTATGTGTGCGTGTTGCATTCACAAACGTTTCCATAAATCATTTGCTTAACGTTGGAAGAACGTAATGTAGAATCGTTACAAAACCTTTACCTGAAAAGTTAAGCTACGAGGTTCCTATAATAAAACTGTAACAATAACAGTTTCATCCTCAGAAAACGTTTTCTTAAACAATTTTTGAACCTTCAGCAAACTGTTTATAGAACAGTTCTCCCATACAACGGCTTTAACAGTTTTTAACAGTTACATAACCTAACAACATATTTAAAATACAATCAATTCAGAATTCACGATTCAGGCTATGTATTTGACAGTTCGTATAATCGTTTGCCAAACGTTATTTTACGCTTAATAAAATCGTCGTTTGACTTTTTCAGCAATCGTTCGGTTACAATCCTCATTTATGCGGGCTACCTGATACAAACATTCAATTTCCGATATTTCTTCGTTGGAATAAGTTTCAATTTGTCCGGGTTGCGCTGGGACCGAAAAATTAATTGGAAGCTGAATTTTACTCCCGATACGACGCCTGCGTTTGATATAATGGACACTTGTCAAATTAACAGCGAGGGTTCCGTGTTCTGAAGATGATGGAACCATTAAAGGCGGCGTTCCGACGGAATACCTGTTTCAAATTTAAAAAAATGAAACACTTTCCTTCTCCCGAAAACCGCTCAAACAAAACAAACAAACCGAATTTATTTATTCACACAGCTATCTGGCATCTCTGCCCCTAAAAATGCATGATACACACTCATTTGGCGCAACACCTTAAACTTGTAAAATTGACCCATTATTGCGAACAGCCGAGATCTGTCAAAAAAAGTGTCGTTTCCTCGAGTCAATTTTACACATTATTTAGAAAAGCTGGCTTACTAAATAAAGGGTAGTTTTTTAACTTGTCATTCAGAATATACAACTCTTTCTGCCGTAACCGATCTCGTTCGACGATTCAATGAATCGGTTAATGCTGAAAGATCAGTTCAGTTCATTGAGTTGATTGAATATTTTCCTATTCTGTAACAGGAGCATGAAAATTATACCTTGCCGAATACAGAAATTCAAAACAAACTGATTTGTTTTTATTATTTTCTTTCCATCCTTCTGACACTTTAAGGGCTAACATCAAAGGGCTGACATCGCAGAGCGGGCTTCCAAAATAATGTGTAAATTTTACATGCTTACATTACTAATTTTCACCTCTGCTTTGACGTACATGCTGTGTACACAATAAGGGGTACAAGGACTTTACATGAAAAAGGAGTTAACCCAGTCTTTTCCGATAACGGGTCAAAACTACACTATAAGGGGTTGCGCCAGATGAGTGTGTAGCCCATTCGATTGGCAAGGGCATGAACAAAATTGGTTGTAAGTTTTAAAGAGTTGATTTACTTCTTTGCAATAAGTATCCAATCAAGTGATAAAAGAATTTTTTTAAAAAGAAAATACCACTTTATGTTTAAATCCTGACATTGCTAAATTTCCTTTATTTTCCCCTCAACTGAGGTTTTCAACATAAGAAAGATGGCAGCACCGAATCGTTTCATGCACGAATACTGTATTGCAACGCCGACTCTATCACTCGGTTCGGTGTTGCAAAACATTGCGTTTTTCTATCACCATCAGCCAAAAAGTGTTATACGATACAAATTTTGCAGCGCGAAACTGTTCGAATATCAGATTTTCCCAACACCGGTGGACGGCAAATGTGTTGTGATGTGATGTATTGTCAATTGCATGAATTTTTAGACTATTGAGAGAATCTGATTTGACAGGTAACAATTCCGCACTCACTAACACAATCACATTCTATATATAAACTATCATGTGCAAAAAGTTGAAAAGGGACTATATGAAAAAAAGGACCAACATCAGAGTTCAGTTACTTCAAATTATTTCTACCAAAAAATCAACTTTCATACGCACCGTTGCCGTCTTCAACAAACTGCGCAGATTGCACCTATTTAGACCCCCGTGCAAATAATTTGCGCGCAGTAAAATCTGCTCACAGACCTATACATAGACAATGACACATATTGATATTCTTTACAGCTTTGGATAAAATTGAATTAAAAACAAATGCGACTAGCTGGTGTGTCAGTAAAAATTGTCAGTGAATCCAGAATTTTTTGGCTAATTTTTCAGTAATTCGATAATAACCCGAATAATGCATGATTTATTTGTTCCACTTACATTCTGTACCCGAATGTACAGAATGCATTCTGTTTTCTTTTCGTTTCTTTTCATTTGTTGATCGGTCAATTTTCGTTATTAAACTCCTTGGTTCGCATTTCATAATAATTTTCACCAAAAACAATAACGATTATGCCGTTTGGAAATGTGATTCGAAAATCAGAAGCGAGCAACGGCTGATTTGAAAAACTGGCACAGGTTGTCTATGTGTGCGTCAGTGCGAAAATATTTCTGCGTGGAAATTATTTGCACAGGAGTCTAAATAGGTGCAATTTCCGCAATAAACCATCGAAATTTCCAACTCCATCTCAACCAGTGAACTTGCTCTAACACTTTTTGGCTGAGGGTGATAGAAAAACATGGTATTTTGCAACACCGAACCGGAGTGATACAGCCGGCGTAGCAATACAGTATTGCTACGCGAATATGACATTTGCCGTCAGTTTTTTCAAGTTTCCGTGCAGCATAGTCGGGTTAAAAAGTTATTAGGAAGCCTCTGCCATTTTTAACTGCAGTGATCCCGCGTGGTTTGTCTTCATTTTTTTGCCGTTTGCCGTTTGTCGTCGATTCTGTTGACCGTTTTCCGTCGATTTTGTTGAGCGTTTGCCGTCAATTTTGTTTGCCGTCGTCAATTTAGCAGGTGAGTTTAATCAAACATTTTTTGTAATGATTTCAGAAAAGTAATAATAGATTTCTAGCCTATCCGATAGACCACATTAGCAAATCATAGGACATTTATTTTTAAGTCAGCATATTTTCTCACACGCTATTTAAAAATTACAATGCTTTAATATTTGAATGTCAATAAAAAAAGGATTCAATTTTTTTTGCGGTGAAAACAAAAACATGAATATGACCAAACAATACTTTATTACCAAAAAAAAACCGATATCACAACTTCAACATGCAAGCGTTTTTCTTTTGGAACATTACCAACAGCACAAGTCACTCATGCACAACGACAGACAAAGTATGTTTTCTAGAAAAGTGGATCGGGTTTTAGTTTCTTTTCTAGCAATTGCAATTTCCTCCGTCATCTTTCCCTTCGTTTCGACAAAATCTTTGTCAGCTGCAACCCTAGAAACCCCCATTGGAACCTCGAATAGATCGTCCAGTACGACAGCATGAAAATGGCTCCCAACTTTGTAAGGTGAATTCTATTGAGCCTAGCCTGAGGTCGACTCAACAGGAAGTTAATGCACGTCGCTTAATGCTCCTTAGCTGAGAAACATCCAGTACGACAAGCTACAATCCACGACCGGAGACCAAACCAAATTTATTAGGTTTTTCCTACATGAATTTGCAACCCTGGGTCGGTTGTCTGTTGGAATGTCAAATTTAATTAAGAATACTCCGTTTGAATGGTATCCGGATTAACCGAGGCAGTTCTAAATTAACCATCTGGGATACTACATCGGATTATTTGTATGCGAAAACCGCGGTAACGGACCGAGACCACAAAACCGTTTTTTTTAAAACAAAATAAACGTAGCTGATGCAGTGCAGAACAGAATGCAAACAAAAACAAATCAACAGTACATTTATTATTGTATACTTAAGCCTAGTCCACACTAGGAGACGGTTCGTCTCGAGACGGTCTCAGCGTCTCCCATTTTCTTCGGGAGACACTGAGACCGTCTCAGGTTTCCAACAACAACAACAGACAACAAAGTTCGTCTCATAACAAAAATCGCAATTCATGTTGCCTAGTGTGGACTAGGCTTTAGACTCGTATCGTTTAAAATCAAAGCTCGTATAATCGGCTTTTAAATTTCAGCTAACACTTGCTCTTAATCTTGCGAGAATTGTTCAAAGCAATGAAGTCTAAACTAAATTACTACTTTGCTTCAGCTTTGAAGGAATGAACTATTAATTTTCTATCTGTTTCTGTTCTTCAGCTAGATTGGTGAGCATCATATTTTGTCGTTGGGATATGGGAGCTTTTTGCTACGCCTCGTAATAGCGCTCCTATTTCTGCTTTAACATTTGTAGTACCACTCCGCCCGTTTGAGGGGATCCTAAAAATCATAATAAGGTTACAAAACTTATGAGCAATGAAACCTGAACTACTACCTCTAATTCCAAATCCCGAAAATACCGACGGCTCTTACAGTATTCGGACGCGAACGTCATTCTACGAGGACAAACTACTTTGCCCGGTATAGTCATGAGTTCTTCGAGAAAATGATCAGACCGAGCTGGTGATTATATGGATCGCACAAGAAGGGGGACGGGGCAGTGGGCTGCTTTTTTTTCCTCTTCATTATCTTCAAATCCACACCGGAGATGTTGTTGGTGCTACGCATTTTGCATATTGCTCAGATCGACACTCCTTTGTCCATTTTAAGGAATCTTTCACACGTCAGTAGGGGTGGCCGTGAATCTTGGCAGGGAACTTTTATCACTGGTAGAACCCTCGGATCCGGAAGTTGGATATCGCGAAAGGCATTGCCCTCGATTCTAACTCGAGTACGAAGCTGTAAATAAAAGTAAATTAACATTCAGGTTTCCCTTTCGAGACTCTAAACCAAAATTTTACCTTCTCAGAACTATTGCTGTATTTTCCTTGGAATCAGAACTGAAGCGGTGGTGGTTAAGGCCGCTTTGGCTGCCGAGCGGAGATTGTCGGGAATGTTTCGGAACGTGAAATGATTTCGCCGAAATAAGCTAATCAAAGCTGGATATTCGCGGCTAACCAATGCGTTCCTGCGCTTCCTGGGAACATAATAATCTCTGCTACAATAACGCTTGGGGGTAGAGTTGTTTTTGTGGCTACAATTACCGGTCATTTCGCAGTAACATTGGCATCGGTCTCATACGAAGCGGGTCGATAGACGGAAGACTCCTCGGACACAATCCCGTACCGTCACGGCTGCTTTTTATAATGTGTGATCCAGGCGGTGCGCGGTGGTTAAATAAATAATATGAACGCGGACAGCTGTTTGTTGTTTTCCGATCCGATGATGACTGGCATAAACACTTGACGCATTAAAGCCTAGTCCACACGAGGTTACTTTGTTTAGATTTGATGAGATACTCGTCTCAAGTCTCCCGACTAGTATGGGAGACATTCAGCAACCAAGATGTAAACATAAACAAGTCTCAGCAACCGAAATCGCATTTCAAGTTGCCGAGTGTGGACTAGGCTTACACTTGACCAAAACTTTGCTTGCAAACACTCGATTTAGTTTTAAGTTATTGAGTATAGCTCGAGATTTGCTTTAGAAAATAGCAAAACCCATCGGAACAAACAGATTTAAGATAACAAAATGGAAGTTCAAACGAAATATTAGCAAAATTAAAAAATGCGCTTTGTCTATGACTGGTCAAGAGAATATTCAAAATTATAGATGATTTCAACTTGGTATGAGCCGTTTCAAATAAACAATTTACAAAAAAAAAATGATTTCAACTTGAAACTTTCATTTTTTTTATCTCTGAGTAGCACCCTCAAATTATTTGCAGAAGATAAGAATTCAATAACGAAACTATTTTGGTCATCTGAGAAACTTTAAATTTTACTATCCGGTCATAGACAATTTTTCTCTAGTTCTTTCGAAACAAAAGTTAATTATTTAAATATTTTGTAAAAAAAAACTTTTATGACTGGCTTCATAGAACGTTCAGTATTGGAAAACACGTACTCACGAGACCTGTGCAAGTGATCTCAGTCATTTTGTTACGTTTTTGTGCCATTGGTGACTACTTTGGTGAAGTAATTCGTAGTGTCCGCCCATAGACAACCCTTTGAGTTAAAACTAATATAAAATTATTTCTTTTACCACATGAATATGTTTAAATTATTTTTTTTCTAATACTGTTAAGTGATCAGAATATTGATACTCTTCAAATCAGTAGAGGAATCAATATTTATAATATATCCCCAGTATGCTACCCTGGGTCCATGGATGCAATTGGTCGACTCATGATACTATGTACCCCTACGCCATAAAGTCCACCTGGGGCCTCTGGTCATAATTCCCATCCGGACCTGCTTCGAAGGCTGTACCCGAGCGCTCATCAGCTAATTCCATTTCAAGTCAAAACTCCAGCATATATACCCTGCTTCTTGCGCGTTCAACTCAGATACTCTGCGGCGGGGGAGGGATCCTACACAACGTTCGCGACGTACCCAACAGCTCGGCATACGCAGAAGGTAGAGTCTTATCTTTGTACGCTTTACAGCTAGGATCGGACGCTCACTACTCTAATGCCTCCCGACGAAAAGGCATTCTACTCCGACCGTGGTCCGGACTTCCTCCTTCATTTGGCTTTCAATTTTGCGGCTGGCAACCCTAGGCTTTTTGCCTGTCGTGTGCTGAATCGCTTGTGCTCATTCTAGACTCGCGCCTGTCACAGCACACGTACGGGTCTTTAACGCTTGCGACTCGGATTAATCCCGACGATGATGTCATCCTACCCGACTCGAGTGGCTCATCCGATGGCGTCTTGAGTCCACTCTAGCCGAGAGTACTCCGCAACGTGAATACTCTTCCCCCTACGATTAAGACTGCGGAGAAGGTCTTTTCTTATCCCCACAGCCTCCGTCACAAAGGGCGAGTTTGACTCGGATACTCCGCGACGGTAACGTTGGAGGTATCCTACACACAGAGGCGCGACGTACCAGGCAGCTCGGCATACACAAAAGGTAGAGTATTTTCGGATCAGATGCCTTAAAATGCCGGACACTACCCTGTCGTTGCTGGTGTTGTTTCTTAACTCAATGGATGCCATGAAATACCGGGCACTACCCTGTCGGTTGCTGGTTTTGTCTCTTGAACTCAGCGAATGTTGTGAAATACTGGACGCTACTCCGTCGTTACTGGTGTTGTCTCTTGAACTCAGTAGATGCTGCGGAATACTGGGCATTACCCTGTCGTTGCTCGTGTTGTCATTTGAATTCAATGGATGCTACGGAATACTGGGCATTACCCTGTTGTTGCTCTTGTTGTCTTTAACTGAATGCCGTGATATGCAGGACACTACCCTTTCTTTGTTGGTGTTTCCTCTTTAATTCAGCGAATGCCGTGACATGCCAGTAACTACCCTGTCGTTGTTGGTGTTTCTCTTAAACTCAGCTGATGCGTGAAATGCCGGACACTACCCTATCGTTGCTGGTGTTGTTTCTCAAGCCTAGTCCACACTAGGCAACTTGGACTGCGATTTCGGTTACTGAGACTTGTTTATGTTTACATCTTGGTTGCTAAAGGTCTTATACTTTTTTTTACAAGATGGAAATTTGACATCAAACCAGAACAGCCAAGTGTTTGCAGCCGTGAGTGAGTTCGTCCCACTAAAAACACCTTGGGCTTCGTGTGCCAGATGTGCCCCTTTGTTTCACCCTATGATACTACATCAAGGGGTAGGCTGTGCTCATGCACTCACATACATCTCACCCTTTTCCTCTTTCTCAATTTTGGTCTTTCTCCTTTACTATCTTTCTCCTTTTCTCTATCGCCAACTTCAGTCTGGTACGGAAAACCCCGAGACGTGTGCCGGTTAGGTAACGCTTTCATAGTAACTCACGCCGGTCACAGCCTCCACTACCCCGGGGACCTCGAAACGTGTGCCGATTAGGTAGCGCTCTCTAAGTATTCACTCCAGCAGGATTTCTAACCATCAAAGTATGGGCGATTGAGGAACTATCAAGCTAGAATCCCGTCACGACCACCCCGAATGGTATCTCCGCTTCCCGAAGGTCTCATACTTGTCGGGAGACCTGAGACCTGCATCTCATCAAATGTAAGACAAGTCTCAGCAACTGAAATCGCAGTCCAAATTGTCTAGTGTGGACTAGGCTTTACACTCAATGGATGCCGGGCATGGGCCTGTCGGTTGCTGGTTTTGTCTCTTGAACTCAGTGGATGCCGTGAAGTGCCGGGCACTACCTTGTCGGTTGCTGGTGTTGTCTCTTGAATTCTTTTTTTTTTATTAGTTGATCACCCAGGTGGTAGATCCTTTTTAAGGATTGCAGGTTGGGCAGAATGGCGAGGCCACGTGTCCAAACCGATGGTTTTACTGCATGAAGCATCCGAACTGTGTCATGCATAAATCCACCTCTGCATGTCTCCGATCCATTCACAATCCGATCAAGCGATAAGTCCACCGGCCGCATTACGAGCTGTTCCACTGGCATCCAACTTTCTACCTTCTCAATCGCTACTGTGGCGAGTAGCTGGACCTCTGCGGTTGATAGGCCCGATGCCAGGAGAACCACGTCGTCGGTGAATTCCAAAAGTCTCACTCCCGTGGGGAGACACAGTCTCAGCAGTTCGTCGTAGACAATGTTCCACAATACCGGGCCAAGTATCGATCCTTGTTGAACTCCTGCCGAGACACTCACTGTTTCCAATCCCTCCCTGGTCGTATACTGTAGTTGAGGCTTTTGGAAGTGATACTCCACTATCCTTCAGATGTATGCCGGAATCCTCATATGAATGAGCGACGGCACAATCGTTGCCCAACTGACGCTGTTGAAGGGTTTTTTTCACGTCAAGGGTGACCAATGGGCAAAACCGGTATCCTCTCCTCTTCTTCAGCCTGACTTCGTCTGCCACTTACACACGTCTAGGAAGAGCCTATACTCCACGTACTGTTGCAGTGATGACCGGAACATTTCAGGCCTTCACTGCTACATATGGGATGCCATCCGGAAACGGAGCTTTGTTCAACTGGAGGGACTTAGCGATGTTGCACAGTTCTTCCAGCAAAATCTACTTCTTTTCACTCGTATCCCAGTCGTATGTGTTGTTTCTTAAAGTCAGTGGATGCCGTGAAATGCTGGTCACTATTCTTTCGTTGCTGGTTTTGTCTTTTAAACAAAGTGGATCCTACGGAATACTGGGCATTACTCTGTCGTAGCTGGTGTTGTTTGATCATTCTGATATCTGTTTTTTTAATTTAAATCTGGAATCTGATATTGTAATAATTTTAACATTTACGCTTTTTGTTGTGCTCAAGGTATTATGGACAATTCCTTTGAAACCGTGTTCGAGCAAGCCCAGCTGTTCACCGCTTTGAACATCGAGGACGAAGAGGAGGAAGTTTTGGTGCAGGAGATAGCCCATTCGCAACTATCAACCGGCAGAGGATCGCGTGCTGGTCGAAAACCTAACATCGAAAGGAATTTTCCGGAAGCGAATCAACGATTCTATAATGATTACTTCGCGCTGTACCCCACATACGACGCAAAAACATTTTTGCGTCGTTATCGCATGCCACGCGAGATGTATGTGCACATATCAAGTGAGCTTGCCAGAAAATATCAGTACTTCCAGCAACGGTCCGACGCTGCACATAAATTGGGTCTGTCTACCATGCAAAAGTGCACCGTCGCATTGCGCATGTTAGCTTATGGTGCCTCGGCTGACTCTCTGGACGAAAACCTCCGCGTCGGTAAATCAACCAGCCTGGAAATCCTCCGTAAATTTTGCGAAGGTATTACTGAGCTGTTCGCTAGCGAATATCTACGGTCTCCTAATCCTAGCGAAATTTCAAAGCTGAGAGCCGAAAATAGCGAACGAGGTTTTCCAGGTATGGTGGGGAGCATCGATTGTATGCACTGGCGCTGGAAGAACTGTCCTTCAGCGTGGAAAGGGCAGTTCCAAGGCAAAGGTCAAACTGCAACGATCGTCCTGGAGGTTGTGGCAAGCAAAAATTGCTATATATGGCACAGCTTTTTTGGTTGTCCTGGGACCAATAATGACCTCAATGTACTTTATCGGTCTCCGCTGATAGCTAAAATAGTAAAGGTAATTCTTTCGTTTCTGAGTGAAAAATTAACTTATTTAGTAAGATCATATATTTTGAAATATAAGTTTTGTAATTTTCAGGAAAATTTTCTGGGACCCCCTTTCTCTGTAGGAGATCACCTCTACGAAACAGGGTATCTGTTGGGCGACGGGATTTATCCCGATTATCCGGTTTTTGTCAAAACCGTTAAAGCGCCCAAAACAGCCAAGCAGGTTCTGTTCGCCAAGCATCAAGAAGGCGTCAGAAAAGATGTAGAAAGGTGTTTTGGAATTCTGCAAGGTGTCTGGCGAATCCTTCAAGTTCCCTGCAGATTGTGGGACAGGAAGACGATGTCCCAAATAATGGAAACATGTATTATTTTGCACAACATGCGAATCAGATACATGGAGACGGAAACCCAAGAACTGATTGAAGAGCACAACGCATTCTTCGAGCAAATTCAAGAACCACTGCCAGAAGCTACCGCCGGATTTGCTAGTGGCACGAGCCATATTGAACAAATGTTCAACAGATGGAGCAGCCTCATCGACAAAGAAAAATCGGAGAGATTGCAGGCAGATCTTATAAACCATCAGTGGGATGAAAAGGGGAACAACTGATTTTTTGTGTATAGCTACTATTCCTTATTTTTATTTGAATTTGTTTTTTTTATTACGTATTTGTGTTTGTAAATAACCTAATTTTATGATGTTTACTTTTTTTTAAATTCCTTTCTGTAAATATTTCTTAAACATTCCTCCCTTTTTCCCCTCATTTTACTTTGTATATATTTTCAACTTTTTTTAAATATAGATATTTAATTTTTTATCATTATAATTTGGTTTTCTTTGTGAAAGGCAAGGCCAAAAAATGACACTTAGCCAAATGGGTCACTAGGACGAAGCTCATTCACCGGAAACAAGGTTAATTGGTAGATCTCTTCCACCGCCGCAGATGATCTGCCGACTATATCAATGTCATCGGCAAAGCAGATAATTTGACTGGATCTGTTGAAAATCGTGCCTCGCATTAATGACTTCCCACGAATCCGTTTGCTTGTGGCGTTAGGCGGCGGAGTAGGATTCGGGACAACACCTCGTAGGCGGCATTGAGAACAGTGATCGCTCGGTAGTACTCACAGTCCAATTTGTCGCCCTTTTTGTAGATAGGGCATATAACCCCTCCTTCCACTCCTCCGGTAGCTGTTCTATGTCCCAGATCCGGACTATCAACCGGTGTAGGCAATCGGCCGACTTGTCCGGGCCCATTTTGATGAGTTCAGCTGCGATGCCATTCTTCCCAGGCGACTTGTTTCTATTCAGCTGGCGAATGGCTTCCTTAACTTCACTCATCGTTGGGAGTGGCTCCTCTACGTCGTTGGCTACGCCGGCGATGTACCTTCCCCCACCGTCTTGATCCCCTGCATGTGCGCCGTTCACGTGTTTATCGAAGTGCTTCTTCCACCTGTTTATCACCTCACGATCAGAGGTATCTTCCTTGTTCCGGCACATTTCGGCTTGCGGCACGAAGCCTACACATAATCGATGACGTTCTCCGCAGCACTGTTGATGGCTGTCTTGATGGTATTCCAACAGTCCTCGAGACGGGCTTCGTCGTGCCCCGCATTTCGCCCACCGCTCGTCGAATAACACCTTCTAGCGCCACGTTGAACATCATGCAGGATAGACCATCACCTTGTCGAAGCCCCTGCGCAATTCGAATGAACTCGACAATTCACCCGAAATCCGCATTTTCATCCTTCCTGGTCCTAAAGAATACTTATGCTTAATTTCAGCTCCCAAGTTCTTAATAAGACGGCTGAGATAACATTGAACAAACAAACACACGAACAATCAAAATCATAAGTTAAAAGATGAGTATCCAGGATTACTATGGTGGAGCAGCGGAAGAGCTGGACATCGGACATTTCGCATACTGCGAGCTAACGCCGATGGATGAGGGCGAACAATCCGACAGCGTTGCAAGTGGTAATCTTTTAACAAAACAAAATTTAGTTTCATGTTGAAGTAACGTTATGATTGATTTTAGATCCTTCGCAAGACATTTGGCAACCAGGAGAAGTATCTCTGTTAAAACAGTTGTTCGAATTCTTCAAAGATAAAGGGCCAAAAGCATATCGAAATATAACCGCTGAACTGAAAAAGCATGAGTTTTATTTCAACCCTTCTCAGGTTGAACAAAAACTGCGTCAACTAGGCCTTCATGTCAGTTCTGTTGAGACTAGCCAGTAGGTATTTTTAGTTCTGTTTTGTGTCATAAGTATTATTAATTTTAATTAATTTTTCTTTAGCGTCGGTATAAGAGGTCGTAATTTTAGTGAAGTGGAAGACACCCAAATATGCCGTTCGTGGAAAACGATTACAAACGACGCAACAGTAGGGACGGATCAAGCCAGGACGAAATTTTGGGAAAAAAATCAGATACATGCAGCTCGACATCAACCGTCTTTGGCCACAAGACCACCAGATGCTTTACGGCAACGTTTCAGCCATCTGAAAAAACTGATACAAAAGTACCTTGATTGTGAGGTATTTGCTTTCAGGCACCAAGGTAGTGGGACCTCATATGAAGACGTATTATCAACCGCGTCTAAGAATTTCATGGTCCAAACAACCTCAAGGAGTTCAGATTGCAAGGCTGCATCGAGGTTTTACGTAACGAACCAAAATTTAACACGAACGTTACAAAAAGTGTTGGTATGTGTTAACTCAAAAAGTTTAAACATTCTGAAGGCTGCTTGGGCGAACTTGTTAAAGGACACTTAGTGAAATGTTCAGGCCGAATTGATTTCAAATTGAATTGACATAAAGTCAAATGTTAATTCGAATGATTGTTCGTCAACAACGCACCTAACCTTGATCTCACTTAGAACCGTGAGAAAACATTCCTTGGAAAAAGTAATAGGTACTCATTTATACTCGTTTATGACCTCGCCTATAAATAACTCGATTCTAATCTCTACGACTACGACTCAAAGTTCGACTTTTGCTTGTCGTTTATCGTGCTTATCCTGAACTTACGCTTTCCAGGGGTTTTTCGTTTCATGGCATATTTGGTCAACTTTCCTTTTCGGCGTCTTCTGCTTTTCGGCCTAACATCTTTCATCGTCCTCATTCCCCGTGGGCATGGTAAGAGGCTCATTTATATCACTTTGATATAAATGGGTATGCCTTGTCGCGCAAGATCTTAAAGAATCGAATAGTGATAGTATCACACCAGATCTTGCGAACACGAACGGATCACTGATGAACACCAGTGAAACGGAACCTACGTGTTGGCCCCACGGCTTTAAACAAACGTCTTACCAGTGTTCAATATGGTCCGATCAGTATTGATTGTTTGACCTGATATAATTTTTCATACAATTTGTTTAATAAAGTTTTATATTTCAGGTCCGGTATTCTGTAGGTCCAGATGTGTCCCCGTATCCTAGTCTGTAATGGGTCACGGGTTAATAACTGTTCAATGTGTTACTAGACAAGGTAAAGGTAGTAAGTAGTGTTCGTCTCCCCAATGCTCTAGTAAGTGTGCATTTGCGGTTTATGAATTTCGAAGGATTATTCTTAAATCAAGCATTTTACAAGAACTAGAGGCTCATTGGATCAGAATGCTTTTTGGACAGTTTCCTGTTAACAATAATTCTTTCTCGTTTCAACGCTTTTTGGTAGATTCGTCTATTGTTCGGTTACCCGATCAGGAGAGCATATCAAAATATTAACTCAAACGTATCTCACCAAGATATTTACATATGATTCAGTTATAAATAAGTACTCCAAATTTTCGATTTTAAGTTTCTCCAATCTGAATTATATCTTATTCTGATTGACAAACTTGAATGGGGTTGAGTTCATATTCATTGATCAAGATTTTTTTCGGATTTTGCTAAAATAAAATGATTATATCTTATTTTGATATACGTTCAACTTTTTCTGAAACACGGACATCGAAGTCGACGGCTCAAACCTTACATTAACGAGTTTCGCTCAACAGATTCATAAAATTGAATCAAATTTTTGGGAAACCAAAAATGGGGCATGGTTTTATCAAATAATGTGGTTTATTGACCTTCCACTAGAAAATTTTCTCGAAGCACTCATATCTTGATAAGTTATAATTTTGATAGGTTTTGTTCTGCCCAATATCAAACTATGCTATCTGAACGAGATATAATCTTGATAGGAGCATATCAAAAACTGATAGAATTTAGCTATGATCGTATAGATTTTTTGATATAATTTGAGATATTTTAACATCCTACGAGTACTAAATTATAACTCATCCAGATAGGAAAAAATTGAATATCAAAATATCTCATCTTGATATAATTTAGTTTTTCTCTTCTGATCGGGTAGGCTTGAAATTCAATTAAGGTAGTCGAAGAAAGATGTTACGATTTTGAAAAACAACAATATAAAGGCAGTCCAGGAAGATAATATTGGGAATTAAAAATAGAAGTGTTATTTCTTTCAACCGAAACAGATTGAGGAAAGTTGTTCTGAGAAGATGTTCAGAGTTAGCGATGATGCTTTAGAGGAACAGCATTGTCATTAGTAGTATGGTCTTGCTTGGATATTTATCAATTATTTTATTGTTTGTGTAACGTAGATTTTTTTACAATTGCTGCAGTGATAAACACCTTTTAATGGAGATTCTGTATCCAAGATGTTAATATAATTACAGAGTAGCTACACATTTGTTTTGAATCTCTAAAGACTTACTCATTTGTAAATATTTTTATACGCCAATCTATGCTAATCTCAAGAGAAAACTATCATGGGCTCAAAGTTTTTGAATCGAGTAAGGTTAGGTGACAGGTAGGGCCCAACATAACACTATTCACTGTGACAACAAACCTCAGCCCTACAAAGGCTACTATTTGTTGCTCACTTCACATCACACAATACTACTTACTGTGACAACAAAACTCGGCCCTATAAAGGCTACTATTTGTTGCTCACTTTACATGACACAATACTACTCACTGTGACAACAAAACTCGGCCCTATAAAGGCTACTATTTGTTGCTCACTTCACATGACAATATTACTCACCGTGACAACAAAACTCAGCCCTACAAAGGCTACTATTTGTTGCTCACTTCACATGACACAATACTACTCACTGTGACAACAAAATTCAAACATTGCTCACTTCACATGACACAATAGTACTCACTGTGACAACAAAACTCAGCCCTACAAAGGCTACTACTTGTTGCTCACTTTACACGATACAATACTTTTCAGTGTGACAACAAAATTCAAACATTGCGCACTTCAGATGGGACAATACTACTCACTGTGACAACAAAACTCAGCCCTACAAAGGCTACTATTTGTTGCTCACTTCACATGACACAATATTACTCACTGTGAAAACAAAACTCAGCCCTACATAGGCTACAATTTTTTGCTCACTTCACATGACACAATACTACTCACTGTGACAACAAAATTCAAACATTGCGCACTTCAGATGGGACAATACTACTCACTGTGACAACAAAACTCAGCCCTACAAAGGCTATTATTTGTTGCTCACTTCAGACGACACAATACTACTTAATATCACGACGAATCCAGCAAACAAACCAAACCAAAGCTACTATTTGTTGCTCACTTCACATGACACAGTGTTACACATTTACACATTATACAACTGATATAAAATACCCCCGCTCGCAATACGGCTCATTGGCAAGCCCAGCCCTGGTTCGCCAGGGTTTGACTTGTCAGAGAGCAACCGGAGTTTAAATGAGACACATTCTTAATCCGCCCGGTGTATTGCGGTCTCCTCCCAATCCTACCCATTTCATTTACCTAGCTTTCCCCCGCGGTGAGTAATTTTGGCCTCAAAAGGGCCGTGTGATTTCTCATAAAGCTGCCGCATGAAAAAAAAAAAAAAAAAAAAAAAAAAAAAACATCTTTCATCGTCCTCATTCCACCCAGCAACGTTCAGCCGTACCCTCGAAATGCTAAATTTAATATTTATCGATAATATTACAGACTCTAGCCAGCAATCAATACCGGACTTCGTCGAGTCTCCAACAACTTCAGAGATGGAATATAGCGAACCAGCTACTCCAACGAGCTCCGAAAACAGGCCCTTGGGCCAAAAAGCCAGCAAATTTTCAATAACCAATAGCCGAAAAGATGTAATGGAAAAACTTGTTGATAGTATCAACAAGAAAAACGATGTGCTAGCTCGCAATGCTAAGGCTCTGGAAGAGGCAACATCCGTCAAAATAATGGCAACCCCTATTGAAAACCTTGACGAATTTGCAAAGGAGTACTTCATTTTAAAAAAAAAACTAATCCTAAAAGATCTTCAAAAAGAAACACAAGCCTTTGAATCACTCATAAGTGAAAGTGATTCCGACTAAAAGTTAAGTTTTTTTTGTTCTGTTTTGAATACAACTTTTTTATTAATGAATTTTAATAAAAAAACAATCGTTCGTTGAAAGAATGAATTAAAAAAATGAAGAAATGAAAATTCATCTAGGTTTTTTTTTTTTATTTCTGTAATTCAATAAAAAATGTGTGAAAACAAATTCAAATGATTAATAAATTGAGAAATATCTACACTTCACCTGGTAATCCTTTCATGTCAGAGATCTATTAATTCAACTGATTACTGGGAGTGGCGCTAGAGAACCTGGTAAGTGTAACAGAAGCCGGATAGGATGTCCGGATATGAGAGATGTGACTTGTTCATGAACCGGCAGACAACTGGTTGTTACTTTTAACATAGAAAACTTTTCCGGAAGTAACATCATCTGCAACTTATTATCACCTTCACAAATGATTAAATGTTTTGGTTGATGCCATTATTAGTTCCAAAAAAATCTGAAGGTATCATCTACTCGTACCCGGTACTTCTTCTGCAGATAGTCTGGAATATAGATTTAAAACTCTTGTGGTTTAGCGGAAAAACTTTTTCTGGGTCCGGTTGGCCCATATGTTTGCACCGTTTCGAATGGAATTCCTGTTAGTTAGGTATTCAATCACATCGCATCGTTAGAAAAATCCCAAGTTCAAAATTTCTTGCCTTTGCTGTTTGGTTGGCATGGAGCAGAGTTCGTTACAGAGTTGCATTTTCTGGGATTGTTTGGTCCATCCATAGTACCTAAACGACTTTCGTGACCAACGATTCAATCGATAGCATTTTGCCTTCCACATAGCTCAATTTGCTGAAACAACCCGAGAGCGATTGCTGTTGAATGCGACGTTTCCGGTCCGTTGTTGGCTTACTCGAGCCTTCCACTGCATTGCAACCTTCTTCTTTTAAAGACTCTTATCAGCCCTTCTAATCCTGGTCTATATGCAGTAGCATGGCCTCCAGATAGTCCACCTTGCGACCATATATTTTATATACCCCACCAAGGCTCCTAACGATTGAGCCATATCTGTGGACAAAAATTCATGCAACGCTCGATTTTCTCGGACACCTGTTAAAAAGAAAGGATTAGCGTTTTTGCTGAACAATTCATCCAACACACTCACCTTCATGAACATAAACACGATTTTCTCCTTTCTCAAGTCCTGATTTTCCCGACCATCTCCCTTCCGTGCTTATTTACCAAATCCAGCAAACAGATTTTCCTCCGGAACGTTTTGGACTGGAGACTTGTGCAACCAATTTTCGGCCCCTCTTACTGCCACTCACCGGGCCATCATCTTCTCCATTACATTCTGCTGCTCCACGACTCCCTTCCTCCTTCAACCTGCAGTTCCAAGGCGAACACAATTTCTTTTCATGGCTTTTTCTAGCTTTTTGAAACCCAGACCTTTGCTCCAAAAACATCTTCCTTTGCCGGTTCTATGGGATTTTCCATACAGTCATTCTTAAAAATGGAAAATAAATTGAGATCAACCATTAAATAAATCCTACTGTATCAATTAACTTACCTTACTTGATTTTAAAAATAGCCTCAGTAGATTTGTTCTTTTTTCCTTGCGCTGATTACAGGTCAATCTTCTTGGCACAATCCAAAACCCCAACACGAACAACACATCTGGGTTGTTTTGTACATTCGACCAATTTATCAGGGACTTTCTTCTTGGGGACTGAGGCCATTATCGGGTGCAGCATATTTGATTGTGACATTGCATTTTGCTGGCCATGAAACCTGTGCCTGTGACGAGACGGACGCGGACGCACTCGATGAAGGGTGATAGTTTCCGCAGCAACAGCGCCTGACACGATCGAAAACGATTAAATAAATACAGTACAGCAAAGAAACATTCGCTGTGATAGCTTTTAATTAAAGTACGGTTAAACTTGTTGTTTAATTGATTATGAAATCTTCAATTAAATTTGTTTACAATTTCGAAAGAGCACCGCGGGTCACTAACAGCGATGCCAGTCAACCGTGTTGCGGTTGCAATAGACATTTGAATGGAAAAGCCGTAAAACCTTCTTATATTTTATATCTATATGAATAATTTTGTTCTTTTGAATTTTATTAAATATAATCCTCCCAAAATTTAAAATATTAATTTTTTAGCCAGGTAATTATTCAATGAATAATTAAATATTGTTGAAAACCGAAACATTTTTTGCAAAATAAAATTTCTATCTTAAACGGTCATTTCAAAAAAATTCTAATTAGATCAAAATTGAAAAATAATAAACTTGGCACCGCTAGAAGTGTCAAAACTGCACCTTTTTCTTATAACACTCCGGTGGACGACCAACATTTTTGATCTATTTTCCGCGATAGAAAATTTCCCAACTGTGCTACAACTATCACAATTTCTATCACTTTCTTCTAACACCAGTGAACTTGCTCTTAAGTGTTCGGAAATGAGATCTTAATAAATAACCAAATTGTAACCGAATGAACTTAGTGCATAGACAACACAAACTGTAGCCTTCCATTTGCATATAGTCGTTATTCGCTTACTCGAACTGCATGTATCTTTGAGCTTAAAAACACTTTATTGAATTTTTTGGCTTCTGCAAAACTGTTAAAGTAAATAAATTAGAATACACTCTAGGTCGTTTGATCTTTATTTACATTCCAGTACGATCAAAGCGGTTCCGCTAGAGAATTCGCTAATATGCTTGTTTTGGTCAATAAAATCAGTGATTTTTATATGTAAAAAAATTAGGTAGTTTCAAATTTCAAAATTCTACCAAAAATCGTTTTGCAACTAGTTATATCTCTATTAACTTTTAGTGAAAAAAAAAAAACGGGGAGGGTCTGAGCAAAAATTCCCCATAAAATAATGTTTTCTGTGGGGTTCCATAAAGCGATGAATTAAACATGCATTTTATTTTAATCATCTGTAACTAGATCGTTGGAAAATTTTTTACAAACTATACGAAATTTGAATCTACTTACGTTAAACAACGAACTTGTAGAAGAAACGTACCAAAAA
>NC_073692.1:230360854-230482683 GCF_029784155.1 Uranotaenia lowii
CAGGTGAAAATCGATTTTGTACCGACTTTTTTTCTTCTATGCATTGTAGTCGTTCTTGATTTTCTAGGGCTTCCTTGGCTTGGCCAAATGAGGAAAATTGCTGGCCAGTGTTTCGAGTAGGGGAAACAGCAACTAGTTTTTCCCAGACAGTCAACGCTCGAGGAACACCGAAACGAGCGATAGTGCGTAGAAAATTTATAAGTTTTGTCCTTTAATTTATAAACACACAATGCTGCTCAAAGTCTGCTTACTATTCCTGTCCCTGGTGATCAATGTGAGTAAAAGTTTAAAAAAAAAGTTTTTTTAGAAGAATTATGATGCTGCACTGCATTTAAAGACATTTGCATACTGCAGAAAATTCTTATTATTGCATCATACACATGCTTAAAGAGTGGAAAAGTCGGATAACTGTAAATCGCAATCGGGATTTAAATTTGAAAACTTCAGTTTAAAAATAATATTCGCAAACTTTTACGGAAAAGTTCGTGCATATTTAATTTTAACCTAAACCAAGTTCGATTAATATAAGAAAACAAGATCTTGAGTCGAAAACACGGGATCTCAAAAGCTTATTCAGCCATTTCTTGGAAGTTTATGAAAAAGGGAGTGTCGAAAAATATATTTCTAACGGCGCGTTCGTAAACTGATTTGTTTGGGTGATGCATCGATGTTTTGGTAGATGTCAAATCACCTTCCAATGCTTTTGCATACAGTTTGTTTAATTTACGAACGCCAGCATCGATAGAAAAAATCACTTCGATAGAAAAAATCAATTTACGAACACGCCGTAATTGTATTCGTGAGTGATCGCGTGCTATTCGGTGAGCCGAATATTCGGCCAACGGTTTTTGGGGCGACATTCGGTACATCTCTAGTACAAAGGTTACGTGTTCAGTTATCACCCAGAAGGCTCAAGTTCAATTATTCAAGCAAATTATTAAAAAAATTAAAAAAAATAGCTTTTTAGCGGCATTCTGGATGAAGCGAGAAATTGATCGGACATAGGTTTTCCAAATCGAACCGTGAGCTTCCTTTGTACCTTCCTACTGTGGAACCAAATGAAGACCCGCAAATTCCAATGCGTTCGATTTTAGATCCCCCTGCTGGGGATACATGCTAGGAAAGTTAGGGTAGGTTCAGGGGGGCTGCAATGATATAAGATTTGTCTTTGTATCGTGTGACCTACATCTATTTGCTAAATGTTATACCGTATTTGTTTATGCCGAGTGTTGCACTAGTGTTGCACTGGTGCACCACTAGGTGCTGTCAAACTGTTTGTTTATTCGAACGGTGTTGCACTGGTTTTGACCTGGTGTTGCACTGCCATCGGGCGGTGTTGCCCCGAAAATTTTGTCAGTGTTGCGAGAAAGCGTGTGAGTGAGTGAGGTAGCAATACACTGGCGACGATTTGTGTTTGTTTTTGTCGGGAACGGCGGAACACTGATCGAGGGGAGAAAACAAATACGGTATTAGTGAATCTCGTTTTTAAGCATTTTTCCACAGATTTAAGCTTTTTTTTTGCCTTGAGAGCATTGTAGCTGAAAGCTCAAATCTGAGAAAAAAAGCTTAAATGTGAGAAAAAAAAGGTTGAATCTGACAATAAAAGCTTAAATCTGAGAGATGTGCTCCACGCTGGTTGATTAGAATTGCATGGGCCTGATCCCCAGATACTGAAGTCTAACGGGTTCGAATCTGGTGACGATGCTGGCCAGGCCCGTGCGAAGAACCCGCTCATGGGGGGGGGTTTTCAAAATTCAAATTCAAGATTTTTAAAGTTTTGAATCATTGCATCAATCCGGCAAATCAAGTTGCTGCTTCGAATAATTTCGAATCTTTTCATAAATGAAAAAATCATTATTCAAAATAATAAAAATAAGTAAAACCTTTATAAATTTTCAAGCGCAAGTTATATAGTTTAAAATTTTAGGCTCTGAATATTTCAAAGCCATCAATTGAAATACTGGGAAGGAAAAGGTAGAAACTAGGGTTTTCTTTAAAAAAAAATAGATTATTAAGCTTATTATGTTTTCAGAGCACAAAAAGTTAGACTTGAAAAACAATGAGTAACTTATTTCAATTATTTCTAAAGAAATTAAAAATGTTTGACTACAAAAATCGGAAAATTTATGTGAAAATTTGAAATAAAAAAAAATAAAATTCGTTAACTTTATTTAAATTTTATATTCAAACAAAATAAGACTTTAAAAATATACGTTTCTAATATCGATGATATAGAGTTTATAAGTCTAAAAATGAATCAGTTTTAAGTGAAATCAATCATTGATAACTGATGCTCTAACAAATCTTCATGAAATTAAAACTGATTTGTTCATTATATTTAGTTTATTTAGGAATAATTATGTAGATGATTATGATGCACGATCTAAAAAAGTTAAATTCGACAGTTTTTATAAACTTGGAATATATCATTAACATACAAGCATGTCCGACTCTAGTAAAAAAATTTAAATAAAAAGATATTATTTAATTTTACCAATTTGTTGAAACCTGCATTTGTTTTTCGCTTAAAAATATCTTACATTAAATTTGATTTAAATGGAGTAACATGAACAAGTAAAAGACTGCTATAGCACTTTTCGAAGAAACCAAAATTAGTTGCGATCTAGAGGAAAGTGGATAATTGATTTGAAGCCTTTTTTCATTTTTTATGTTTCAAAGATTTATCAAAAAAGTCAAAAAAGAAATTCTTAAATGATTTTCACCTATTTTCAAAAGTGATTAAAAAAACAAAGCTGTTAGACAAAAACCTAATTGCGTATTTTGATTTGGGCACCCAAATTATTCAAAATCATCTCTTAAATTCTTTGCACCTTGGAAAAATGTGAAATTTGAGGCCTAATGTAATATGTCAAAAACTTTTTGGATATGGAGTTTAGGATTCAAAGGAACAAGGAACAAAAAATACAATTGAGGCTAAAATTGGTTTCTTGAGAAATATTTCATATCAGCATAAAATTTGGAATGACATTTACCTTTTTTTAAAAAATCAAAGTGGTTAGTTATAAAGCCATAGATACTAGGATTTTGACTATCATGCGTGTTCAACACCTTTCAAATGGCTACCAATTTGTTATGTGTAAAATAAGTATTCTATGAATGAATTTTGAAGTTCAATTGGTTTGTTTCAAATGTCAAACTTGTTTAGTTACACTTCTTGATAAAAACCAATTTTTAACACAAGTTATTTAGAGTTTTTGTGTGTAAAGATTTGAGTTTCAATACAAAAGGTATTTACTGAATTGCAAATCGAAATCTACGTCTACAATTGGTTAGTTTAAACTCGTGAACGTCATATAGATCCGTAAAACGAAATGTCTTTAGCCTAGAGAAATGATATTAGACGAAATTCCGCCGGAGGCGAGCAAAATTTCTGACATATTTGTTAACACTCATTTTTAAACAACTTTTGGGATCAAGTGATTTCCGATAAATTCATTTCTTGTACTGAAAATTTTACTTGGAAAAAATCTCCATGGGGGGGGGGGAGTTAAACCCCTAAACCCCCCCCCCCCCCCCGTTCGCACGGCCTTGATGCTGGCCATTAAGATATGCATCATTATCATAGAATTACCGAACTCTCTGGAGCCACCATTGCTGGAAACAGTGCTGCAATTTTTCAAAATTGAGAGATGATAATGATTGTACATTTTTTTCAGTGTACATAACTGAAGCTGAAATGAATGGGTATTCATTGTCAACGTATGTGAAAGCTTCTGACTCGGCTGCGTCATTCTCATTTCTAAGCTTAGCTCTATCGATGTATCAGTCAGTCAGTGAACATGTTCATTCTTCAATCACAAATACTTTTCTCATTCGGCTGCTACGAAAGCTTTTTTCGGGTAAACGCTTTTGTCATGCTCGTTACGAAATCAGTGAATGAAGGTTTCATTCTCAATCAGTGTCAGCTAAAGTTAGTGAAAATTTCAACAGTCGATTATTTTTGCTTTTGTTTTGGAAAATTTGATCACCGTTTGTTAGTAAAACAACATGGATCGGCCAGCAGGACCATCAAATATACAAAAGGCAGTGAAAAAAAGATTAAATGACCGAACTCTCACGGATATCGTCTCACAGTGTGATGGCGGGATGGACCGAATGCTTATTGTGCAGTTGATCCAAGCAGCTTTTGCGATTATAAGCAGCAGACGTATGATTCCGCTAACATGATCCGGCATATTCGCACGAAACATGTTAAAAGGGCCTTGGACCTTGGATTGCTGAACGAAAATGCTATGCCCATCAAGAAACCCCGCAACATAAAAAAAATTTCCATTCCTATCGACAAACAACTGTTTATCGATTCGTTAATAAAGGACATTGCTATGAACAACATGTCCTTAGCTAGTATCGAATGGGAAGGACGGAGGCAAATTATTGACCCCATTTCGGCAGCTCTTGGAATTACGGTGAATCGCCAGAATATTAAAAAGTATCTTCGGTCAGCAGCATCAAATATTCGATCTGTCTTGGCCGAAGAACTGAAAGGGAAACTCATCTGCCTGAAAATAGATTCCGCATCTAAGTATCACAGGCATGTGTTGGGCATAAATGTTCAGTTCTTCATCCGTACTTTAGGTAAATATTCAAGAATACTAATTACTAATTAAAAATTTACTCATCACGATGCAATTCATTACAGGAATGATAGAAGTCTTAGAACGGCAAACAGGAGAGTTTTTAAAAAAGAAAATTATAGAAATTTGTGAGAGTTACGGAGTCACCATGTCGCAAATTTTCACTGTAACGTGCGATAATGGTGCCAATATGTTGGCGGCCGTAAGATTGCTCAAAAATGAAGTAGCTCTCTCTGTGTTGGAAACTCTGGGCGTCGAAACGGAAGATGAAATGTTTTTGGATCACGATGATGAGTTCCTGGAAACTTTGAACAGCGAACTTGCGAATAGCGTACACCTAATCCGCTGCTGCGTGCATACACTACAGCTAGCGATTTTAGATGTTGTGAACAAGTCGAACGAAAATGTGCAAGCTGTGACTTCGATTGCAAAGAAGTCAAAAAATATTAAATATAGAACCTGCTTCACTCATCATGGCGCTTCCCATCCACCTGTCTTCGGGCAAACACGATGGAGTGGGATTTATAAGATGGTAGAGGCATTCGTTCGTCAGGAAGAGTTTTTCGACGACCTAGCTTTACAATTTCCAGAGCTTGGTAAGTTCATTTATTTGAAATTGGTGTGTGCACATAGTTGACCACATTGAATTAAATGTATTCTTTGTAAATCCTATCTAGACCTTTCAAACCATTGGGAATTCATGAGGAATTACGAGCAAGCGTTGAAGCCATTGTACCTGACTACAAAACAGATGCAAGCCGAACACGTGGCCCTCGGTGATTTTTATCTGCAATGGCTGATGGCATCTAACGAAATTCGCAGAATGACAACAAATCCGATTGCGCTTCAATTGGTTCAATCATTAAATAATCGTTTGAAGGTCCTATGCACACCCTTGGCATTTAAGGCAGCTCTTTATATTGACCCTAGATTGAACTATCTAAATTCGAAATTATTTTCTCCTGCTGAAAAGCTTGAAATTCAGGTAAGATAAACATTCTACATAATATACCATCAAGACGCCATTTACCGCCCAGTTAAGCGGTTTTTCAACTTCAAACATGTGTAATAAAAAAACGACGGCAGATTTTTATTCGCTTTCTTTTCCAATACTTCCCAAAACTGCTCTACTTTAAATAAAAAATTTAGTGGAATGCGAAAAATTTACGCTTTTCAAAATAATTAACTAAACTTTGGCGTGTTCAACTGGCCCTATTACCGCCCACTCGACTTTTTCGGGTATCGATAATGTTTTCTCAAGGAAAAACTATCTAAACAACACGGAAACTGTTCTTTTTAGTATTTTCCATACCACGAGCTGTCTAAACCATATTTTGGCTCTTTAGAGAATACATTTTGTGAATTTTTTTCCGCAAATTTAGTACAAATTTTAACAAAGTGCATTGACTGACAAAATGATGATTCCCGGCAAACAACCTCAAGTAACCGGTTACTTTCAGCGATAAAACATCATTTTCTAACATAATCAAACTAAATGCTTCTTACAATTTACACGTTTGACACAATACATGCGTTAAAAGCAAAGAAATTGTGCGTGACCGGTCATTAGGAACCCACACTTTTTTTTTATACACCAATTACCGCCCATCACTAAACGCTTCAAAAAACAACAACTATTGAAAAAATCGAAAATTTTTTGATGCAAATCCATTCTACGAAAATAAAACTATCGTTTCAAGTCGATTTTAGGTCCAATAGGTACTATCTAGTAAACAAAAACCCTTTTTGCCCTAGGAGTACAGTAATGCTTAGTTCGCTAACAGGCGTCGAATTCAATAATTTGACCGGAAACGAAAAACCAAATATTTTATTTTTGGCTATAGTTAGCATAATTAAGTGATGTTTTTTCAGTGAAATGGTCGAACAATGATGCCGACACAGAAAACAGGTCTTATATTTGGAGAAAACATCCCAGTTTTTTCAAAATACACACAAAAGGGTGATTTTGGGCGGTAAATGGTGACTGGGCGGTGAATGGCGTCTTGATGGTACCATGATTCCACAAAATATCATTTTATCCCTGTTCTATTCATATAACGATACATTGTGGCAATTACAGGATTTCATTATGAATACGTGGAAACGAATTAGTGTTTCTGATCCGTCCAGAGCATCAAACACTGCTAATGCACCTTCAACTTCAGATGATGACTTTGAAGATTACATTACCGAACTGTTAGGAGGAACTCTCGATCCTGACACGTCAGTGAGGACGTCCAGTTTTCTCCAACAGCTTAAAACATTGGACATCGAACCAAGACGGCCACATAACTTCAATGTCTGGCAGTACTGGATCCAGCGGAAAACAACTCATCCCGAGCTTTACTCTGTGGCCATGGTACTGTTGGCCATACCTTCAACACAGGTATCTGTGGAAAGAGCCTTCAGTGGTCTTTCGTTGGTGCTATCAGACCATCGAACAACACTTGGAGAAGAGACATTAGCTGACATTCTCATCATCAAACTGAATCTGACCATCTATGAGTCAATTCTTCCAAGTATGGTGCAGAATGACTAATAATGAGTTTATAATCAGATTTTTGTTAATTTGTTTTTTATTTGACATTTTCTTCATTTAAAATCATGTCTATTAATTTATTTTTAAGGCTTTTTAAAATAATTTTTTAATGAATTATTGTCTTAGCTTGTTTTTTACTTTACTACCTATTATTTTTTATAAATAAACTAGCAGACCCGGTAAACTTCGTCTTACCATGTTTAACTTGGCGTCTCGCTTTCGTGAACATGTCCTAGTTTTTTTGCATCTCCTTTTTTCCGTTTACTCGAATTGCAACGCTTAATTCTATCGGAATCAACCCTAAAAATTTTAACTCAATTCTTCGGGTATTTACATAGATTATCAAAACATTACCTTCATTCAATCAATCTTACATGCATCTTTTACAGGAAAACTTTTAATCTACTTTTCTTTGAGTCGGATGCTTTGAATAATGCCGAATGGTGTCAGGTATCAGCTTCCCGTTGAAAATTTGAGTTTTTCAGCACTCAACGTGACCATCAAACTTGGCAAGCCTCATGCAGCATGCTTAAAAAAATCCACTTTGTAGCTTGTTCCATAAATAACTTTATGTTGATAATATCTATGTTTCATTTATTGAATACCATTTAGTTGGTTTACTCCCCTTTGCTCGAGTTCACATTAAGGTTGAAATCGGAATCAAAAGTTTCTCATTAATTGGAATTTATTGCACATGAAACTTTATGGAAAAAGAATTTTGAATATCGGGACCATTTAAGGAGTATTTGCCTACAGCAGTACTTTCAGCTCCCGAGTTTCTTCGGAGAGAAGATTTTTTACTAACCATTTTCAAGCAGCTTTTTGTTCACTATTTTCACCCTTGGAAGCAGTGGTAATTAAATAATATCCATATTTTCATCAAAACCATGTCAAAAAAAAGTTTACCGTTTTATTATTTATTTCAGCAAAAAATGCTTATTAAATTCCTTTGAACATTTACCTAATTAATAAAAAAAACGATCGGGTTTGAAAGGAGGAAAAAGTATGTTAAGATCATTTTATATTCAACCGAATTACAGCAATTTTATTTGCATTTTTATCCTAATGGACATATCTGCCAATTGTTTTTTTAAGATTCTAACTGAAACATTGAGGTTTTTGAAAATTAAATAGATCGAAAAGAGCTAATCTGTTAAGGCTACAATGATTCCATGAGTTCATTCCTTTTTTTTGGAAGTTTTCATGTACATATACCTCGAAACCTTTAAAAACATATAAGTGTCTTTCGGCTATCATCACAGTTCAACTTTCATATTCTTTCAAAAAGAAATTTCTAAGTAAAGGTGTATTTGCCCCATTTACTGATGCAAGTGAAAACACATTGCTCTTTTTCAGATGCGTCAGTGTAAAGACTTTAAAATAAATTGAATACTTTTTCCTGTTTGTCTTTTTTATCAACTTTCATTGATATATCTGCAGTTTTTCCCCAAAATAAAATAATGCTTGGTACTTCAATTTCACTGCACACTGTTTAACCATAAGACCTTCATTTACAAAGACATTTAATAATTTTGAATATCCGCTTCAGATTTAACATTCGGTGTACCCTTTCTGATCATTTTGGAGAAATAATTCTTAAAAGGTATATGTTTCATGACTAAAAGGCGCGTTGCCACTTGTTTCACCGTGTGAAATGACAGGAGTTAATATCATTTTCGACATTTTCAGGTCATAATAAAAACTTATCGAAAAAAATTCTGCTTCTGCTATCAAAAAAATAATGCTTCTAGAATATCAATCACAGAAAAACTTTTCAACAAAAAAGCGGATCAAAAGTCTCTTCTATGTAGCCAAAATATGTTAAACATAAACACACTTTCATGTTAAGTACGTACTTGGTTTGTTTGGATAACGTGTCGCTTTAAGCCTACCCCTTTTCTGAAGTACGTACTTGAATTCTGGTAAACAAACAGTGAACCTGTAAACAGTATTTCTGTGAATGAATTTGAAGGCACCCGAATCATTTTCAGTTAAGCACATTTGAACATGTTCGAAAAATGTTTCTAGGGGTATTGGATTATAAAATTGTATGTAAATCTTCCCACTTTCTTTTTGCAAATGTCCGCAAAGAGTCATACCATAATTTCATATGCATCAGTACTAAATTCATATTTTCAGACAACAATTTCTGCTGAACTTAAAATAGTTTTTTTTAAATTGTTTAAATGGTATTGATTGCTCGGCAAAATATCAATCTGGGTGTCATTCATTACTATGTGCTGTACAAACGATCTAGGAATCAAGAAGAAAAAAAAACACATCTAGGCTTCATATCGCTACCACATGCATTGAAATTATGCTTGGTTTAGAAATGCGCGCCCAAATATTTCAACTAATCAGTATGCTATGCCATCGTTACCATCCTCTCTTGGTGTTTGCTTGCGACGCCTTGGACGACCATGGAGACAAATAACAAATTGCCCGGCGCCCGAAGTAAAGAAAATCTCCGAAAATGGATGTCATGACTTTAATTTGATTCAAAAAACTACAAATTTATTTTTAACGGACAATTGATGCCACTTTTTGTTATTTTTATTCAATATAAACCGATTCGCATGCCCACAGAATATTCTTAAAATAATTTCACTTGTATTTTTTGGGTAATTTCGGAGGAGTAGTACTACAAACACCGTTACAAGAGAATTTTATATAATAGATAACTGAAACCTTAATATTGTTCAAATTATTTATTGATTTTAAATCGAGAACTAAAAGGAAAAAATAATTTGAAAAATGTATCGTCTGCCCAACAACTATGTCTCCCAGAAATAATAGAAAATACTGTTTTTTAAATCTAGACCAAATTACTTTGTGGACGATTTCTGCCTTTCTTTTACTAAGATATGCTAACATTTTAGAATACACTAATCAATATTTTTAAACCATTACAAATGAATTTTTTCAACTTTCGCTTACCGATGTATCATTGTGGTAATGCTCTTGGGGCCCCGGAACTATGCCATTAGCGCGAAGCATTTTTAGGCCACTGAGCTCGGCGCTTTTTTGAAATGTTCTTTGAAATGGGTTCAGCACAAATTTTAAACAGATGTCTTGGATAAAAAAAGATTCATCTCAATAAAATTCGTGCTCTAATTGATTAATGTTTCCAAGACGCTTTTTGCAAAGTTTGATTGATTTCCTTTAATATTTTTTGAAAATCCAGCCACCTTAACAAAAAAAATCGTAATGTTATCAAATTAAATTTCAACTACTGGTTGCCCTTAAGTTCACATCGTTATCTTTATTTCTGGGCTCGAAAAAATATAATGGAAGAAGCCAAGAACAACTTGTCTAAAACACGAGCTTCAATATGTATGCCTAACCAGAAATTCACATACAGATTTTCAACCTGATCAAACTGATATAATAAGCAAGCAAGCTGGTACACCAACATACCAACATAATTTCCTATATCCTAAATCAGGGCCGTAGGAAGAACCGACTCATGGGGGGGTTAGGGGGTTGATGACAATTTTTTTTCCTAGACCATTTTTGTTTGAAAAATTCATGTACAAGTGAAAACTGTTTGTTTACTAAGTACCAATTATTCAGATTGAAGTTATTTTGCATTAAAAGCTATTTATTTTTAAAAATAAGTCCTAGGAGTTGCGAATTTTTTTTTTCATGAAAATATGTCAGTTGTCTCCAGAAAAGTTTTCGATGCATGATGGGAAAACTTTAACATTGATAAATGTCGCAAGTGATACAATGATGTAGAAACGACTTTAATCGAAACAAAAAATGGATTTTGAACGCTTCATTCAGGAAAAAACTTTTTTTACTCAAATAAATAAGTAAGCAAATTCTTTCGAACCACGAGCATAATGATTTAAATTTAAAACCAGAGGATGAAAAGCAAGTTCAAAATTATCATTTATTATTTTATATTTGATTATTTAAATCTTGGGATTTAAGTTTTTAAAATAATTTTTTTCGAAAAATAAATTATTTGAAACGAATCTAGATCTTATCTTTTATAGGTGATTTTCACCAGGTTTGTGTTTCTAAACTGAGTGTAATTGAATTCAAAGTTTCAATTTAATTTAATTTGAAATTTTATAATTTCCCCCAATTTAAATTCTTTATAATATTCTTACATTGCTATTTTGATAATGACTATAAATCTTAAATTTGACCAAATTCGAATGCCAATCTTGAATTTTTGTTCCAAGTCTGAATTCTGCAATATGAACCTAAATTCAAAACCTGAATCTCAATTCCAGATAAGAAATCCTATGAATTTAAAACCAAACAGCTAAATTCGTATACTATCAACTAGTGAAAAAAAAATTAGAATTGTGGTCCTGGAATGAAATTTCGAGGTTTTGAAGTTGAGATTGTTACACTATCGTTCACAAAAATTTGATTATAAATTTCAAATTTTTCTGCTTAGCAAAAAAAAATTGGCATTTTTGGACCTTCAGGGTGGGGGGGAACAAAACACCCCCACAAAACATACCTCCCCCCCCCCCGTTCCTACGGCCATGTCCTAAATCTATGTTTTGTAGTAAAACAAATTGATTGAGAACTAACCTGATATATTATTTGTCCCAAGGAATGCCATTATGGTAATTGGTAATCTTGCTCAACGGACTCCTAAAGATCGATGCCGTCAAAACTACTTGTTAATTTCCTCCATATCCGACGTAATTAACGTGATTTTCGATCAAACTTTGCTGATAAAACTTGCTAGCTAAAAAAAGAGAATGGTTACTAAAATTTTTTATCTAATAATTATTGAATATTTCAATCCCGGGTCATTGACAATATATAAACATGACCAAGAACTAGTTGACGGATAAAAATAAACTTTCTTCGCTCGATCAAGGATTTGAAAATCTTCAGGATGGCGGTTTAGAACCAATGTGGTGGAAAGAAGGTGATGAAGAAACACGCACACTAATACAGAACTCGTTATTCAAGAAGTAAAAAGATAAACAAAGCCTACGTCACTTGCCAGGATGTTTATGTATCCTAGGCGAGAGTCGTAAACAGCAGTTGGCAATGATTTTTTCTCCATAGTTTTCGCTGTTGGTTGTTTGTTTGGAAATGCAACTGACGTCACAATTTGTCATGGTTTCAATGTTTACAGAAAAAAACTTTTACCAACACTTAGCACGCGATTTCCATCGCCACCTGAGATGTGTATACAGGTTGGTTTAGAACTACACAAGGTTGAGAAAATCCTTGAAATTATGACAGACTGTTTTTTCTACTGACCGGTTACTATGATTTAAACGCAATTTCATTAAGTTTCTATATATAGGTACGTTTTTATCTTTCTTGCGGTTGTATAGGCGTCTTTCTCACTAAACTAAGCTTTCTCACTAAACTTAATGACAGTGAAATGAGCTTTCTTTCAATTTCAGCAATGTTTGCATGAAAATGAAAACGATGTATGGCTACGGTCATGAAAGTGCAAAGAGCATGAATATCCTAAAAATATTTTTTGACAATTGGTGAATGAGCATGTAGGCGTGTTTTCGGGATTGAGCTTTTGGTTCATTTTCGAATGAATTCAGATGTTGTTGATCTGACTGATACACTGCAATAAACTCAATAGATTTTTTTCAGATGACATTGACAATTTTCAGCACTGGCTGGAAACGCTATTTGTGATGCGACTTCTGACAATCTCGGTAGCGTAGATTGGTATTGGTTTCATGCACTACTGTTTTGTACCTTTTTAGTTCATAGCTGAAATTATTTTGGACATCAAGTGTTTCCACCTATAAAGTTTCAAACGACACGTTTCGTATCTTTTTCTCAGGGATCTCAGGCTTGAGACTTGATAAGAAAAAGATAGAGACTTGATAAGAATAAGAAAGAGAACTTGAGGAGAATTCTAGTGCATGGATAAAGCAATTTCTCTTTATAAATATACAGTGGCATAGAACTATTTTTCTTTGTACATCAAATTTTCTAACGAAACAGGATAGTGTCGAAAAACTTCCTTCACATTTTCAATTACCACAGCAGAGTGTCAGTTGTTCAGTCATCACAATTTTTGACTAATAAATAAAAAAAAGCATTGTCCGAATTATCAATTCAGAATAAACAATAAAATACTAAAAGGTACAATTACAAGAATCAGAATTCACAAAAATATTCAATTTTAAATGAGCAAATTTCCCATTTCAGCATATGTTTTCAACGATGAGTTCATAATTGAACTTTATATTTCAACACCATTTTCCCAACTCAGAAACCAGATAAACCAAAAATACATATATCTCTTTTTCAATCTAAGCATGATTTTCAAGCTATTTTTCTGAATACAGAATTCTAGAATTATGATTATGATTTCTGTATTCCAATTTCTGAACACTGAAATAAGACAGTGATGAGGCCCTCAAGGCCAAAGGGGTATAAGTGCAAAAATGGTTGATTTTGAGCTAATAATGCCAAAAATTTTTAATATTTCAAACTATATTTAGTGATTTTTTTTTAATGGTTTTTAGAATTTCTTTTATGGACGTATTTTTATATTCGAAAGACAAATGCAAATTTTTTAAAATAATAAGGAAAATTACCAAACATAAAAAGACTCAGATGTGATTTTCGTATTCTGAGTTTAAATTTTAAATCAGAATTCCAGAATTCTTAGTTCTGAATTTGAATGCAGAATTTGATATCCTTAATTAGGACATTTAAGATTCACATTTAGAAGTCCTAATCGGAATCCAAAATTCGATTATTAAGTTTACGGAAGTAGGAAGTTTAGAAAGCATTGTCCGGATTCTAAAATTCTATAAACGGCCATTGTACTTTTGGGTGACAGCGAAGATGGAAATGTCGATTTTCAAAAACCGGCCAAAAATTACAAAAAATTCACTGTAATGACAAAGACGACAAAAGAGATCAAAATGACAAAAATAAAAATATACATTATAAAAACAAAACAATGCGAAAAATGACAAAAATGACAAAAATGACAAAAATTTCAAAAATGACAAAAATTTCATAAATTTCAAAAATGACCAAAATGACAAAAATGTTCGCCTTACAAAAAAAAAATTCAAAAATGACAAAAATGACAAAAATGACAAAAATTACAAAAATTACAAAAATTACAAAAATTACAAAAATTACAAAAATAACAAAAATTACAAAAATTACAAAAATAACAAAAATTACCAAAATTACAAAAATTACAAAGACTACAAAAATTACAAAAATTACAAAAATTGCGAAAATAACAAAAATTACAAAAATTGCAAAAAATTACAAAAATTACAATAATTACAAAAATTACAAAAATTGCAAAAAATTACAAAAATTACAAAAATTACAAAAATTACAAAAATTACAAAAATTACAAAAATTACAAAAATTACAAAAATTACAAAAATTACAAAAATTACAAAAATTACAAAAATTACAAAAATTACAAAAATTACAAAAATTACAAAAATTACAAAAATTACAAAAATTACAAAAATTACAAAAATTACAAAAATTACAAAAATTACAAAAATTACAAAAATTACAAAAATTACAAAAATTACAAAAATTACAAAAATTACAAAAATTACAAAAATTACAAAAATTACAAAAATTACAAAAATTACAAAAATTACAAAAATTACAAAAATTACAAAAATTACAAAAATTACAAAAATTACAAAAATTACAAAAATTACAAAAATTACAAAAATTACAAAAATTAAAAAAAATTACAAAAATTACAAAAATTACAAACATTACAAAAATTACAAAAATTACAAAAATTACAAAAATTACAAAAATTACAAAAATTACAAACATTACAAAAATTACAAAAATTACAAAAATAACAAAAATTTAAAAATTACAAAAATTACAAAAATAACAAAAATTACAAAAATTACAAAAATTACAAAAATTACAAAAATTACAAAAATTACAAAAATTACAAAAATTACAAAAATTACAAAAATTACAAAAATTACAAAAATTACAAAAATTACAAAAATTACAAAAATTACAAAAATTACAAAAATTACAAAAATTACAAAAATTACAAAAATTGCAAAAATTACAAAAATTACAAACATTACAAAAATTACAAAAATTACAAAAATTACAAAAATTACAAAAATTACAAAAATTACAAAAATTACAAAAATTACAAAAATTACAAAAATTACAAAAATTACAAAAATTACAAAAATTACAAAAATTACAAAAATTACAAAAATTACAAAAATTGCAAAAATTACAAAAATTACTAAAATTGCAAAAAATTAATTTAATTACAAAAATTACAAAAATTACAAAAGTTACAAAAATTGCAAAAATTGCAAAAATTACAAAAATTACAAAAATTACAAAAATTGCAAAAAATTACAATAATTACAAGAATTACAAAAATTACAAAAATTACAAAAATTACAAAAATTACAAAAATTACAAAAATTACAAAAATTACAAAAATTACAAAAATTACAAAAATTACAAAAATTACAAAAATTACAAAAATTACAAAAATTACAAAAATTACAAAAATTACAAAAATTACAAAAATTACAAAAATTACAAAAATTACAAAAATTACAAAAATTACAAAAATTACAAAAATTACAAAAATTACAAAAATTACAAAAATTACAAAAATTACAAAAATTACAAAAATTACAAAAATTACAAAAATTACAAAAATTACAAAAATTACAAAAATTACAAAAATTACAAAAATTACAAAAATTACAAAAATTACAAAAATTACAAAAATTACAAAAATTACAAAAATTACAAAAATTACAAAAATTACAAAAATTACAAAAATTGCAAAAAATTACAATAATTACAAAAATTACAAAAATTACAAAAGTTACAAAAATTGCAAAAATTACAAAAATTACAAAAATTGCAAAAAATCACAATAATTACAAGAATTACAAAAATTACAAAAATTACAAACATTACAAAAATTACAAAAATGGCTTAAATTACAGATTAACAAAAATGACAAAAAAGACCTTTCAACTAATCGGCCAAACGAAAATTCGGCGGAATATTCGGTTCAATATCGAGTCGAATATTTTCAATCAGTTGAAGAAAATGGTCTTTTTCATAAAGGGGTCTTTCTGATTTTCAAAATGTCACCAATACGGAAATGCATCAGATGACTTGTCGCTTCAAGGGCGTTTGATTCCTTATTTGATATCGAATTTGAGCAAGATATCTTCAAAATAGTTGATAAAAAGAACGATTATCTTTTACCCTTTTACCTTAAGCATACCATACTTTCTACCACACACGATTGCTCAACGGTTTTGTGAAAAGAAGGCCAATCTTAACAAAATCTAGACACTATTGAAAAACGTACAAGAGAAAAAAAAAAGAAAATTAATTTGAATTTAATGTTTTCATTGAATCATAGCAGCAGTGCTAAAATCGTTTTTAAGTATTGAACAAAAATTTAAGGCCATTTTGAATTTTTTTTTAAATTGGTTTTGAACAAAATATTATAATGTTTCCAAAGAGAATTTTTAGTTTTTTATTTGATTAGGCTGATAATTTGAATAAATCCGGGATCTTTTAAATGATACATTGACGGATGTCAATGGCCAGATCTGACTTGACTCGAATTCTTTATTGGATTTATGGGCAAGCTTGGATAAATCAAGAAAATCTGAAATAAACGATAATCAAAGTATTAAGCGATACTTGTCTGCATTCTCCTGTACGATCTACAGTGAAAGATATAGGGGAAAATGAGGATCCTTGATGTTTGGGGATTCCTTTGCTATATCTCTAAACCCGAATGTCTTACAAAATCAATTGTTCTAGAAAAATGTGTTAAATAGAACATAACAACAATTCCATCAAATTTTGAGTTATTTAACTTTGCTTGAAAATGTCACAAAATGACATTTGAAATTTTTTTCATCACTTTAAAATATTTCCTAAATGAAAAAAAAAATTATAATAAAAATATTTATTTCAATATGTCAAGCATGAAGTATAACATAAACTTCTTAGTGCCATAATTCAAAGCAATAGTTTTCTTTCATTTTTTTAAATAAAATTTTTTCTGAAATTTATGTTATGGGTTCAATCCATCCCTACACAGAAAAAAAATCTGAATCCTTAAAAGCACTGAAATTGAAAACCCTTAATATTACATGACATAGAACGCGATTTCATACTGTAATTTCCGTCACATATGATGCTTCTTTTTATTTACATCATATGTGATGTAATTCTACAGATTGTTTGGTAGTGCGAAATATTACATGTCACAGAAAATTACATGTCACAGAAAATTGTAAAAACTGAATCCTTAACAACTCTGAAGATTGAAGAATTGAATCTTACATGACACGGAACACGATTTTCTATTGTATTTTAGAAATGATTGAATCCTTGACAGCACTGAAAATGAAAAAAAAAAAACAAACACGAAAGCAAGTCGTAAGTTTTTTGACCTGTCGGATGTTTGCGCTGCCGTGTTGTTTGATTGTGCGTTCATTGTGGAATGGTAAGTTTTTAGAATAAGTGGTTAGATAAAGCTAAATATGCTTCAAACAATTTGTTTTCATACTAACAGATTCGCAAAGTCCGTTCCGGGAAAGACTCCGCCAGATGGAAATGGTGACGATCGTAGCCATGGTTGGCAAAAGTGGCAGATAAAAAAAAGTGGCAAAAGTGGCAGGCAATTTCAAATGTCGGGCCAGGTATTGTGGAGGTTAAACAAATTTCTAAGGGTTAAAAACGTTGGGACCAGCAATAAACTTTTACCAAAGAGAAGTTTGTTGAAAGAAACACTATTTGTACTGAGTTGTGATGTGAAAAAATAGTAAAAAAATAGGTTTAAAATAAATGTAATCTGGTGTGTACAAAAAGATTGTTTTTTTATTGAGAGATCTTCTTTGAATCATATTACTAGAAAGTAAACAAAAAAATCCAATTGGAACGTTCTTTTAATTCAGTGGTGTAAACATTACATCACTTTTAATTTACACGTCTGCAAATTTTACAGGCGTGTAATATCCAACTTGCACTGAAAATTCCGTCATATATGATGCTTCTTTTTATTTACATCATATGTGATGTAATTTTACAGATTTCTTTGGTAGTGTGTAGAGTCTAAAAAGATACATGTTTCTTCTGAATGTATCGCGATCGATGCTAAGCATGAAACTACTAATATTTGTTCAGGAATAAAAAAAAATGGTTTGTCTAAAAATAATAAAATTGCGCCTTGATGTATGCAATGACTATAGGGTAGAAGACAAACCTTTAGAATTCTCTTTGTCTGACATTTAAAAACTATAGATGAGAACTGTTATGGCAAAAAAATCGTAAACGGTCCTTTCATTTTTAGATTTTGCTTGATTTATACCGAGGGTTTGGGCTCCTCGAATAAAGGGTCAAGTCTTCTTTAACATTAAAAATTTCACTTTTTTACGTCTTATGATCCCCATTCTCCCCTTATGATACACCGGATACATCTTAGATGTTTCACTGATAGCATTATGTTTTTGGTGATTGTGTAGATTTCTTAACATGACTTTACAAACTATCCAAAATTATTTGAAAAATTTAGCTCAATTATTCAGTGAGCCGAATAATCGGCTTTACGGTTTTTGGGCGGTATTTTTCGCCGAATATTCGGTACATCTCTAATGATTAGGAATCCAGAATGAATAATAAAATTTTCCCTTTTTTTATCCCTTTCGGTGATAAAAATGCGTTTTGATTTCCGCATATTAAAATGAGCATTGCATTCCGAACTGTAAGATTCGAATTTTGAACAAGAATATTGAGTTTTTCATCACTGATTTCAGATCCAGGGCGCCACCTTCAAGGTCACATCCCAGGTGTACATGGACATTTCCATCGATGGCCAGGAGGCGGAACGCGTCATAATCGGGCTTTTCGGTGAAGAGGCTCCTAAAACGGTGGACAACTTCCGACACATTTGCATCAACGGGATCGATGGAATTTCGTACAAGGGCAGCCGTTTCCATCGGGTTATCAACAAATTTATGATCCAAGGTGAGAACGTGTGTGAAAGCGTGAACACAAGCTAAACTAACTTTCCAAATCGTCAGGCGGGGATATTGTATCGGGCGATGGTCATGGGTCGATTAGCATTTACGGGAAATATTTTGAGGACGAAAATTTGAACATCAACCACAGCAGTTCCGGTTTCATTGCTATGGCTAATCGAGGCCCGAACACGAATGGGTGTCAATTCTACATAACCACGTTGCCAGCTCCGTGGCTCAATGGGAAGCACACCGTTTTCGGTAAGGTCATCGATGGCCAGGGTGTGGTGCACAAGGTCGAACAGCAGAGGACTGACACAGACGATTATCCGGTTCCGACCATCATTATCGAGGACTGCGGGGATCAACCGATTGGGGCACCGTTTACCGTTTCCGATGATCCTTATGAGTAAGCATACGATCAATGGCATCTTTATATTGTAATTTAATTTCCTTAAAACTTGTTTCAGCTTATGGGCATGGATTAAAGCAGCTTATGTTCCACTTGGGATGAGTTTTTCCATTTTGGCGTTTTTCCAGTATATCATTCGCAAATTAGACATTTATACTGATTAATTTTAGTTAATTATTAAAATAAATGTGGTTTCTATGTGTATTTTGAATAAGTGAGAAAAATATCTTTCATTAATTAAGACTTAGAAAAATGGCAAAAGATAGGTACCAAATTTCCAAGTCGAGTTCAAATAACTAAGCTTAAAGGAAATTATTTCAATAAGCTGGAAAACAAAAATATAAATAAAAAACACGGTCAAATGTCAAATTGGTCCGAATAAACTGTGAGCAGGTAAAAAGTTTTGTTTCTTTAGAATTACCATCATTAAAACGTTTTTCAAGTCTTCATGAAAGTTTTGTATTGGTTTACAACTTTCATCAAACTGAGCATACGTTATTCCACAGAGAAGTTATTCATAAAACAATAATTTTGTTTTGTTCCGAAACGACTTTTTATCAGAAACGATTACAACTGTTTTCAAAAAGTACTCAGTTTTTGTCGATTTGAATGCTTCATTATACGATTAGGGGCCGTTCAGATACCACGTGGACAGAAAAATGAGATTTTTGACCCCCTCCTTCCCCTCCGTGGACAAACGTGGACATTTGGAAAACCCCTACCCCCTCCCCGGATGTCCACGTGGACACATTTGAAAAAGTTTTTATTTTAAATACCCTTAACCCTTAATTTGACGGTTAGAAAACATCACTTTTTGCTTTTTTGTTATGGAAATGGCTGATTTTGTAAAACCGAATAAGTGTTTTCCTGATATGAAAAAAAAAAATTAAAAGTTTTTAATTTCTCAATTATAATATTTATCACTTGCTTTCAAGTAGCTACTTATTGTTTATACTTAAACTGAAAAGGTATGCCATTTTAAGATTTTGATTTAAACATCTTAATATTTATTCACCTTTAGAAAATATTTTGAAAGTAAGTATGTCCATGTGGACATGACACTGATGAACTGATGTACAAGCTAAGCCTTGAAACGTGTGTAAAGTTCCAACGACCGTTTTCAATCAATTTTATGTGTTTTGGTTGAGCCACCAGATGTCTCCAAGGACACCAGAGAGAACTGTCAAGAAGAAAGTGAAATGTAAACAAAACAAAATAACAAACTATTAGTCAGTTATGAATATGTCGAATTACTATTTGACGAGTTTTGAAGATTCGCAACACATTTATGATTTGCGTAATGGAAATTTTTTAGCTTAAAGCTGTTTTTCTAATTGTTTCAAACTAGCATGAAGCACTAATTAGAAACAGATATGATACGATAAAATGCTCGCTCAGAATAGCCTAGAATCGGTATTGTTTCATGAGATTTTTAATTTTAAACTCAACTGGATAAAATAACTGGTTCGTCTGGCTTGTCCGAAGTTCTTAGTTAGTCTTTTTTAGTAAAAAGAATGAAGATAAAATGAAACAGGCAAATTTACCTTGCTGTGAATATATTGAAGCCGTCCATTCTACTACGATGTTAATTTATCAATTTTTGAGATCATATACGAGATCATATACGAATATAATAATTCAAGCTTGTACATCTGTTTGTTATTTCGGCAATCTCTGTAGTGAAAAAAAAATATGATAATGCTATTTTCCCCAGCTTAAAATTATTCGTGGTTAATCTAATTGTATAGAATAATTCGTCTTATTGTATTTAAATTTATTCATTTTTGAATTCAAATACCATTGCGTCCTTTCGAAAAATTGTTACATTTAAAAGAGCTATCTAGAAACAGTGCCATCTATTGCGCCGTTCAAAAGTTAGAAATCTAGCAATAGATGGCACTGTTTTTCGTCATTTTTTAACGGCTTCTTTAAAATAGAGCACTGGAAATTTTACACAAGTTTCTGAAGATTTTTTGTTCGAGCTTGTACATCTGTTCATCTGTGGACATGACCCAAACCCCTACCCCCCTCTCCGTGGACAAGCGTGGACATTTCCATAACCCCCTCCCCCCCTCTAAGTTGTCCACGTGGTATGTGAACGGCCCCTTAGCTACTAAAAGTTCTCTGTGCTTAAAGGGATGGGTTGTTAATCATCCCTTGGAATAAAAATACAGGAGAAAAAGATTAAAGCTAACTTTTATCATTGAAAGGCTAAACTTCCATTCAAATAATCCCCTTAAACCCCTTCCCTTTAATTCCCTTTATCAAAACATTTGATTTGAAATGCAAAATAAATATAGAGCATCCCCATCATGCGGCGATTCAAAAATCTTTCAAACATTTCGTGCGACTCCAAGTGTTGAGAATTGGAACTAACCGTGGGTGGCAATTTGACAGCCCGCATCGTCAAACAAAACAGCCGCATGCATGTTTTTGTTATGATTTTTCAGTCCGGTCGGTAAATTTGGTAATTGTTTTACGCAAGAGATTCGATTAAACGATGTCCAATTTGTTTCAGAAAGGTTAGTAATTTTTTAAATGAGAAGGGAAATATAAAAAAAAACATTTTTTTCTCGATTTAGCTTTACTGCAGTCGCGTTTGCCGCTGGTCTGTTTTAAACGCTTCCGAGGGAAAATAAACATTCAACGTCCCCGTGCACCACATTACGAAAGGGCTCGCGTTCTGGAACTCGTCAAACCGGTCTACAAGCTACCCGATTTCAATGCTCCCTGTTTGGAGGAAAATGCCGCCAAGGCAATCCAGAAGGTGGACAATCCCTACGAAACGATCATTGCCCGGGAAGTCCGGAACTGGCTAGAGCACAGTAAAATGGTTGCATTCATCCACCTGAACTCGATCAAACAGGAAGATTTTTTCAAAGTGCAGGTTGCACTGCATCGGTATCAAATGAAGGTTAAAATGTACAGCAAATCAGTCATTAAACTTGCTGTTGATGGAACCAAATTCGAAGCTATTAAGCCCCTGTTTGATACCAAAACGGTTCTAATATTCTGTCCAGATGAGAGCAAAATTAAACAGCTGCTGAATGTGCTCAAGAAAACACCACAGTTTATACTGATTGCCGGAATCGCACACGGTCGGTTTATGAGCAAAAATGAGTTCGTCGACTTCGCGTCAATGCCGGATTTGACCACGACTCGGGCGCAGTTGGCGGCGGTTTTGGACAGCGCCGGAGCCAAGGTTGTGAGCGATTTGGAGAGTCATCAAAACCAAATTGTCGGTATGCTGGAGGCGTACATGCGGCAACAAGATGAGGGAAGTAGTGATAAAAGTTAAATTTATTTTGCGCTAGATTGAATGTTTTAGTGAATAAAATGAACAATTAAAACTACATGCATTCGTTGTTGAATTTCTGTTTTGATGATCCGTCCAGGATGTTCTGTTAGGGCTATTGGAAGAATTGGAACTCCAACGACAGTTTTAAAAACAACATTTACATAAGAGACATACTTAGGTATATTTTCCGATATATCGATATGACGATACTATTTTTAAAATGCTTTATTCAAGCGTACAAGTTTAACCAGACTGGTGAGGATAAAGTATATGCAGAGTGAATATAGGAGAATTTCATACAATTTTCGACAGAAATTTTTCGAAAATGTGTTTTTTAGATCATGCCATTTTCAAATAGACTTCCTAAAAATATATATTTTGAAAATTATTTATAAGTATAACTGCATTGAAGTTTTTGAAAAATGATTTAAAATTGTAAGCATTTACGTAAAATTAATGGGATTATCATAAATGAAATTTGAAGGTTTCTGGACTTTGATACAACATTTTTTGACGTTTTTGCCTGCGGGTTGGTCCTTAAGTTGATTTTGTCTGTCTGTTCGGGGCGTGCATTTCTTATCGATTCGATGATACCTTAACGATGCCTAGTTTTGCTATGACAGAGAAATCAACACAAAGTAATCGGAGCACTTTGTTATGTTCGTTGTTTGTTTATAGTTAAATTTAAATTTCAACACTTAATAAAAAATTGTTTTCCAAAATAATGATACCATAATGATTTTTGCAATCACTGAATAAATTAACACAAAAATGCGCGAACTATGCCTAGATTTAATTTTGAACAGCTACCAATTAAATATAATTTTTTATCACAAAAAATTGAATACCAAATCATGCTATCATTTCGATCTCACTTTTCTACTCTGTCGCAATAAATGAAACCCTAATCATTAAGCCCTGGAAAAACAAAACCAAATAAATAATACTTTTATATTGGTCGATATATGTATATGTTGCCACCATTTGCGTATTGATGGCTCATTTTGGTTACTGTTTGCTATCGATTCAGGCATCAAAGTCTGCTCGGGAAACGCTTTACAAATCGTAATAGACCATTCAAATATTAGGTAAGGCGTTTAGGGAGGGAGGGGGTATAACAGCTTGTTACGTTTTGTGGATTTTGTAGAGAAAATTTGTGACGAATGTGTTACGTAGGGGGGAAGGGGGGTTTAAAATGATTGAAAAGTGCGTCACATAATATTTGTGCGGCCCCATAATAGTATTTTGATGTCCTACAAACGTGAGTTTCGAATCCAGTTTAACGCCAAGATCTGGCGTGTGGCAGCGGCCCAGAGAATACTGCCACTGGGATACTGTTCCATGTCGTACAAGGCGACTTATCCAGTACTTCTCAGATACGTTTATCTCATATTTCTGTCTATTGGAAATTTATGAGGTTGTATCTGAGAGCGGGAGAAAATAGGTCAAGGTCAATTATAACATGCAGAGTTCAGAATTGTTTTCAGTTCGAAATTGTGTAAGCCAAGGTTTTGAATCTGAATCGGTTTTGAATTCTTGCTTGTTTTTTTGAACTTTTCGACTTATTTTCTCTCGGGGAGGATATGCCAATAGTGTGTATTGCCATACATGCATTTGCACAAGCTGTATTCTTCCATATTTATTTTCTTGTTTTGTCAATTTGGAAAATGATCTATTATTTAAAAAATCTCTTTGCTTTCCTGGTAACTCTTTCAATAAATTCTCTACCCATATTATTCTTAATTGTAAATCTTTTTAATGTACACATCGCTTACAGCCCATTGGGATTTTTTTTTTTGTTTTTTTTTGGCAATCTGCTAATATTGACCAAGTTTAAATCTTACTAAAATTTGATCAATCCCAGTAATATTTCTGACATCAAATAAATTCTTCGTATTTTTTGTCCTTGTATTAACACAAATGTCCAGTGCCTTCTATCTTCAGTATGCTAACAATGTGGAAGTAAATGGCCTTTCAGAAATAGATATTTAACCTTAAAAAAACCGACTTGGTACTTTAATCATGCAAGCCGTACAAATGTCGTTTTCAAGGAACAAATGTTCAAAAATATGTTTTTGGTTTAGGTAGCTGAAAGGATTTAAAATTTCTCAATGCATCTAGTAGGAAGTCAAAACTAATATCGCCTGTCGATAGTCATACCTATTTTACCCTATATGTGTAACTTCTCTTGCAATGACACAAGTGACAAGTTCAATTTAGCTTTAGATTGGTTAAATGTATGGTTTAGAAGAGTTGAATTTCCTCTCATTTCATATTCTGATGATTCGTTATCATACGCCAGTCATGGTTCTGGAATCTACTGCCCTAGTTTCGTGCAATCGCATGTGCTTTCGCAAATATTGCTTGAATAAAAATAGGGTTTTTTTTTTCTCTTTTTTTTGTGATGGTCCCACAGGCCCAATTGGGTCCTTCCTCCACCCCATACGCTTCTTTAGCAGTGGGAGGGACAGTTTATCCTATGGATAATTTTGTTTGCATTATTTTATCTAATTCTGTACGACTTGTTAGTCTAACCACAGAGAACGTCTAACTCCCGCGTATGTCCATCACCGTACAAATTTATATCTGGTATTTCGCCAGATCTTCATCACAAGCATATGATCCTTTTTAGAATTAGTCATTATTTCAAATTGTCTGTTTAACGTGTTGTATTGCCAGTTTCTTGAAAATGTTTATGTTTGAACTGTCTTTGAAATTTTGCGGCAGGCTGTTAAACATTTTTAGACCGTTGTAGAAAACTGATCGTTTTGTCATTTCCTTTCTCGTATTCGGTAATCTGAAATCATGGGCTCTTCTCGTATTGTAGCTATGTACATCGTTGCCGTCTACAGACCGTCCATTAAGTAAGCCGGTAACATTCCGTTCTTCATTTTATATAGAAAAATCAAACTGTTATACGCAATTCTCTGTTTCACTGACAACCATTGAAGTATTGCTGATCCACTCTTTTTTTCTATTTCTGCGATAGCTGATTTGGGCTCCCGTAGGGTTCCACTGTAAAAAAAATTACAGTATTCAAGAAAAAAAAGAGCATTGTTCTACATAAGGATTATTTATCGACTGAAATTAAATCGGATGAACAAGCGGAAAACATTTAAAGATGATTTAATAAAAAGTTGTCAAACAAACATGTATACCAAATATTATTATCGGATTATCTATTGTTTATAAAACAAAAAATTGTGTTTGCCTTGAGCTTGGTCAATCAGCGGTCGAAATCACGGAAAAATGAATAATAAAAAAAAACTGTTTGCGATGGGGTCAATCAGCGGACAAATTCACGAAAAAAAAGAAAACGCTGTAGTTGTTTAAATAAGTTTAGAGTTCGACGACACGGTAGCGATCAATCACCAATAGCCAAACCTGTAGGGAGGGAGTTTCATTCGGGTTGGCGGGGAAAGTTCTCAAGTTTGGGTATTTTTGAGGTTCAGTGAATGTTGGATTTCGTGCTATGTTTTGCAGTCGGAGTTATCCGTATAAAGTTTAACTGAAAAGCGGTTAGCGTGTAGAAAACCGACAGATTTCATACTGATTTGACAGATCGCACAAGTTTCGCAGTTATGAGTGCGCAGTCCAATTTTTTGCGATGCGAATGGTATTATTTCCTATAATAGATCATTATCCGTACACAACTCCTTTTTTTAACTTCTCATATACGATTTGTTACATTTTAACGACAACATAATTGAATTCGACCAGCATATAAAGTATCAAAGACGCATTTATCGCATCAAAAATCTTCGTCATGCCAAATTCGTTAATTCTCAGGCTATGGAAAAATGTGTTTTCAATAGTGTTCAATATTTTTTGTTTTGTCTGGGATTTTAACGCTCGTAATTAATTCAATCTCAATGAATACTAAGAATAATAATATTTCATTCCGATGACTTCATGTTTTGTCCTCTCTTGCAGAATAATGATTTGAAGATTGATTCAAGAATTTACTTCTTAACTTTTCAATGAAATTAGTGAGTAAGAGTGAATTTTTTAACTGTGTTTACTGCTCCGGCTAGCCTACCGCACGGAAGGCTACCGTCGCTCGATTAGAAATTTTCCCAGTAACCGCAATATGTCGAGCATCAATGTACTTAGTGTGTACCTATCGATTACATCGTATCTTTATTTTTTTTTACATCGTATCACTACTCGCATGATCTTATTTTGAATTCTTTGTAGGCGCTTTGTTTGTGTATCAGATGCATGCAGTATAATTGTAGCGCAATAGTCGAAGTGTGGCATAATAACAGATTTAACGTAGATTATTTTCGACCAGAAAGTCATATATCTACTTACTCTACAAAGTACACCATATTTCACGGCAATCTTTTTGATTGTGTAGTCTATGTTAGCTATAAAATTCAATTTTTCATCGACTTGTTCAAAACTACTTGTTACTGTACAGATAGCCAAAGGGCTTTAAAATCGCTTCTCACGTCTAGTTTATAAATATATCGCAAGGTAATAAAAAAAGACTTCTTATGCACTCTTCAAAGCTGCATTTTGAATTTCCCTTTAAAGAAACTCATAGTAGTTATATGACCTAGTGTGTGATAGTCCTTTTTTTGACTGACTACATTTCATTTGTATGTCTGAATTTAAGTAAGAAATTTATAAAGAAAAAAATTATTTCAAATGATATTTTGAAAAGCGTGAATGCTTGAAACCCTATCTGGATAGGCTAATTGCCTACTTGAATCATATCTTTTATATGTCTTCACTGTAGCATCCTGGTTAGAGCATTCTCTGATCATTGTGAAATCAAATCTCCTCAAATAATCTATGAAATGTTCTTTTCAACTTATATGTAACTGTCTCTCTTTCGCTTTATAACTTTTCTGTACTCTGCATATTATGTAATAATTGAATTCTATGAATTTAAACTAAGTAACTTTTGGTCATTCTTTACCCTGTGTGAGCTTTATGGTTTAAAAAATCCCTATGTGGTTAGGCTTTATGCCATATTTTGTTAAGAATCCCCATGTGGATAGGCTACATGCCATGTTTAATACATTGAATTTATTTTCTTATCCCTTTTATAGGTTTTCAGGTCAGTGATGGTTTGAATCATTTGACTTATTTTTGAATCATTTGGTTATAACTTCTTTTGAAAACATTTTTCCATGAAATGATGTTCTAAACTTTAGTAGATACAGATCTAAGCTACAACTTTCTTGTATGTCATAAATATGTATCTTCAATGTGGTATGAATTGTAGGATTTAATCCAACCCGCTAATCCAAATGATTGTGATTACGATCATTGCTCAAAAATTTAAACTTTTCGATTTCTCATTCATAAGGCATAAGAGATACAGGTTTGTGTTGGTCACAAAAGTTGCAGCTAAGATCTAGTTCTACTAAAGTTTAGAACATCATTTCTGGGAAAAATGTTTTCAAAAGAAGTTATAAGCAAATGATTCAAAATTAAGTCAAATGATTCAAACCATCACTGTTTCAGGTTTCTCAGGAATATGATGAGATCTACAAAAACAGGCTAGGCACAATTTTCCCGTTTGTTTGGATAACGTGCCGCTTTTAAGTCAACCCCTTTTCTGATACCTGATACCTAATGCGTAGGGGGGAAGGGGGGTTTAAAATGATTGAAAAGTGCGTTACATAATATTTGAACGGCCCCATAATAGTATTTTGATGTTCTACAAACGTGAGTTTCGAATCCAGTTTAACGCCAAGATCTCTTGCAATTTTGCATTTTTGTAATCGGTCGAATGCTTTTTCGAAATCAACGAATAGCAGCAGAAGAGTGTCCTGGAATTCGTTGATTTGTTCCAGTATGATTCGTAGCGTTGTGATGTGGTCCACACATGATCGTCCGGATCGGAATACAGCTTGTTGCCGTTGGAGTGTACATAGCATCGATTTTCTCCTGGATCCTGTTCAGGATCACTTTGCAGAGTACTTTAAGGGTTGTACAGATCAACGTTATGCCTTGCCAGTTTCCACACTCTGTCAGGTCTTCTTTCTTCAACTGGATACCCTGCATCCAGTCGGCCGGGAATGTTGCAGTATTGTGAATTTTAATAAAATTTTTAGAAATGTCGCTGGTGAACTGGTAACAAAACACAGACTTCCGACATTCTAGTACTACACTTTTCTTTGTCGGAAGTCTTTCGCAAGTCTTTGGCTGCTCGCAAGGTGCAGATCGCTGCATTACGCTTACTTAAAGAGATCTGGTAAGCTAACAACGGTTTTCTCCAAGCTTGGAATTGTGCATGTCAAGCGGACGCCGGGCAGCAATGCAATTGCTATTTTCACTGAAAACGAACTCAATCAATTTTTGTAACTATGTATTTATCTTCAAAATTCATTCACTTTTATGTTTGTATAATAATGTTGTATGTTTTGAAGCAGTACATACTTTGCATCAACCGAGACTAAAATTAATCTGTTCAAAGCATTGATTCTTCCCCATTTTCTGTTTGGCGATGTACTTCATGTTCGCCCCAGTGCAGTGCAGGAGCGTTGCAAAAATTGAATGTTGCGTTAAATTGCTGTGTGCGGTATATCTACAACCTAAACCGTTACGAAAGAATGAGTCATCTCCAGAGTAACTCGTTACCCCCCGTTCTGTTCGAAAAACTAACAAGAGCTCAAGTAAGCAATCGGAAGCAATTTTCAAAATAGAATGTTTGAGTTTCTGGAAACAGCATCAAATTTAGCACTTTTTCAAGTTTCTTCCTTTCGATACGGCTGGTTTATGTAGGATAGATTTAAATAGTAGATGAAGGTAAATAGTTAAGGAAATTCATAGTTGCTCATATGAACGTCGAAAGAAGTAAATTTAAAGAATATTGTATTCTTTAAATAAACAAACAAACAAACAAGTCGGAAGTGCGGACTTCCGAAGTAAAATTTAGTGCTGGCGCTAATATATCCCAGATGTCAGCGAAAAGACGGCGCAACATTTGTGCTGACAAGGCAGGGTCGGCTCTCAGCATATCAGCAGGGAGGCAATCGATCCCAGGTGCTTTGTTGGATTTCCGCTTCTGAGTTGACGCCATTTATGCGGGGCCTGGACATTCAAAGGCCGACGGATGTTCGGCTGAATAGGACAATAGGCAGAATGAGACAATAGGCCTAAGCTTATTTGGCCGAATATGTTAGGCCGAATGGTCGTTAGACCGAAGGGTCGTCGGGCCAAATAGTTGTTAGGCCGAATAGTCATTGGCCCCAACATGCAAACAAACGTTAATATGTCTTATCGTCCTGGCATACATTCGGCATAACGACAATTCGGCCTTATACGACCATTCGGCCTAATGACCATCTGGCCTAATGGCCATTCGGCCTAATGACCATTTGGCCTTACGACTATTCGGCCTTTCGACGTGACTAGGAAGAGTTGTTCAAAATGGTCTGTCCAACGTTTGAGCCGATCTGTTCGATCTGTCAGCAGTTGACCTGCTCGGTCTTTCAGCGGCATTGTTGCATTAGTCCTTGCACCGCTAAGGCGGTGAGAAATATCATTTATTATTATTATTATGGTTTATTATAGACATTTTACCACTCCTGGGGTATTCGTGTCTTTTTAAAAATTACATCAAAATTAAATACTAAAAAAATACAACTACTAAACTACTGCTAATTATAATTAATTTTAACCTACTTAAATAAGTTCGAATAGTTTACCCTCTTTCAGAAATTTGATGAGATTGTTTTCCTTGTCTGCATCATTCGCCAAAACCTCATAGATCGTCCCTGTAATGTTGTACTTTTTTCGGGGTTCTTCGTAGCCTTTACAGTCGATGAGGATGTGTTCAACTTTTCTTATGACACCGCAAAAAGAACATGTTGGCGGGCTGTTGCGTTCGAATAAATATGAATGTGTGAATCTAGTGTGTCCAATACGCAACCTGGTTAAAACACGTTGTTCGGAAGCGCATTTACGATCAACATATTTGGTTGGGTAAGGTTTGTTGATGCGTAAAAAACATCTCGATTGCCACCAGGTTGTTGTCCATTTATTCCAAATTTGTCGTCTTATTTCGAAGACTGCATCCTGAGATGGTAATGGGATATTTTGAGGAGGAATTTTACGAGCCTCATTTGCATGGAAGTCTGCTTTATCATTCCCCAATATTCCTGAGTGTCCTGGTATCCACGCGAACACCACATTTCGGGTCTGGATCAATTTTTCAATTTCCTGAATCCATGGGTGTTTGGAGCGCCCTCTTTTCAGAGCGTCAAGGCAACTTGCTGAGTCGCTCAATATCAAATTTTTCCCATCTGGTAAACTTTCTGCTACAGCCTTTTTAAGTGCGTATGCTTCAGCCGAAAAAATGCTACAACTACCCGGAAGTGGAAATTCCATTACAGTTTCTCCATCAACCAGAGCTGCTCCTGTTAAGAAATATCATAATGTAATCGGATATCTCCAATGGCGACGGTTCTTTCTCCCTCTTCGGCTAGGGAGTTTGTCCAGGCTCTCTTATCTCGTCTAAAAACTCCTTTAACTGCCTTTTCCAGCTCCGCATATCGTAAGCGGGCGGGTGCTTTGGCTGACCCGATACTTGCCTGCTCAATTCCGACTTTTGCCTTTCTCCGGTCATCGATCATCCTCCAGGTTTCATCCGACATCCATTCACTTCTTCTTCCACAAACTTTGCCGAGAGTACCATGGCAGGCAAATCTGGGCACCTGGAAACCCAGGTCAGATGAAATGTCTGCGCTTCGTTTGTTGCGGACATCAAGAAGGCTCCTTCTCCATTTTCGGCTGATGCAGATGTGGTCAATTATATTTTCTGTTCGGCCATCTCGGGATACCCAAGTGACCTTATGTGCTGGTCGATGGGGGAAGAGCGATCCACCGATCACCATGTTGTTGTTGCCACAAAACTCTACAAGCAGCTCTCCGTTTTCGCTCATCGGTCCTAGACCATGGCGCCCCATGATGCGCTCTAAGTCCTGATATCGGAGCCAATCTTGTCTTAGGCGTTGAAGTCGCCTAAGTGGATTAGAATGTCACCCTTCGGAATTTTCTCAACCACGCTGTACAATTGACTGTAAAACTGCTCTTTCTCCTGCAAATTGGCAACGTCAGTTGGCGCAAAACACTGCATCATTGTAAGGTTTCTAATCCGTGTTCTGAATCTGGTTACGATTATTCTTTCGTTTATCGGTTCCCATCTTATGAGGGACGCATGGGCCTGCGGGCTTAATGGGAAACAAACTCCTCTTTCCCGAGTAGCGTGTTCTCCTCGTATGCCAGAGTAAAGCAGTACTTGCCCACACTGTGTCTTGTGTTCTCCAGTGTTAGGCCAACGGACTTCTCTCAGTCCCAATATCTCTAGCTTGAGGCGGCTAGCTTCTCTAACAAGTTGAGCCAGCTAACCTGGCTGTGGACAAGGGTCAAAACATTCCAAGTTCCAATTCTAGTCTGTGTTTTCATGCTAAAATTCGTTGCCAAAGTTCCAATTCGGTTTTTATTTCTTATCCCAGTTTCTGCAACAATTAATAAATCGGGAGCAATAGGTTGTTAGCTTCAGGTCCCTATCCCGCGAAGGGACTGCTATCTGGAACTTAGCTGGCGAGAGCCTCATTTCGTTAATTCAGCCGGTCGCTGCGAGACGGACGCTATTTGAGCCGCTCCTGACCTGGAACACAGAAGCTTGGTTGTTGTTGCACGCGGCCCCTGACCTGGGGGACAGAAGCCGGCGGCCACCTTCTCGGTCTGCATGCGACCAAAGCATCCACCGGGGTTGGGTACCCGATCTCAGCTTAGGTTACTCGCAGCGCTGAACGGGGAGGTTGAGATAGGAATTGCTAATAAGAGGTGATAAGACCACTATATGGGGTCTCGTGTTGCACATTATCCACCATTCGTCTGGCAGCAAAAAAAAAGTTATGGGAAGGATAGAAATTTGAGATTTTGAAATTTCCATACAAAGCTTGCAGCGATCTAAATTGGTCACATTCATTTTCCAGAGAACTGTAAATGGGTCTTTATGATAAAACATGAAAAAAATACAAACGAACTAAAACAAGATTTTTTGAAACTTAAATCTTAATTATCTCAAAAAACGAAAAGTCTTTAAAAATCTACAAAAAATGTTTCGTTTATGGAACAATCGATGTAAGTCTGATGTAAATATGAATCTGATACTACTACTATTAAAAAAATTCCCGTAATAAAATAAAAACAAACGGTCATTTTATAAATTTTATTTTCAACAAGACAGAAATCCCCAGTCACTCTTTTTTTTTTAACAATATTGCTAATAACAAAACAAAACGATTCACCGCTACGAGTTATTTGCATCTATAATTGTCTCTAATCTTCGGAATGCTATCATTGTATTTCACTATAATAGATATTACACAGGTTTGATATGAAGTTATGTAACAGAAAGAAGGACAACTGGATCTAACATGTTTAGGTGTAGAACTTCATGCGGAAGTTGTTAGCCAATCGAGTGAGAGCTTCAGCGGCATCTATTTCATCCTTCTGGTGCACGGGCATTTCGGTCGAGGTGTACGACGAAGTTTCGCTAGATCCTTGAGAAGATGCTGAGTTGCAGGGCAACTGATGAGTCAGTTGAGTGCCGGACGAGTTAGAATTGCATCTCTTCTTAGAGGACGATAGTTTTCTGCAATTTTAATTGAGATGTTGTTGGTTTATTATAACAAACAAATGATTAAAGAAGAACACCACCTGGACTGCTCCCAATCGATGTAGTTATTCTTGGATGGGGTAAACTTGGCCGTGCTTTCAAGCCATTTTGAAAGCGAGGGTGGGCTGCGCACTTCACAGCCCAAAGGTCCAACAGCGGTCACATTGACCTGTGCCTGGGGTGAAGGAAGCAGTTGGAACGGATTAGGCGAAGCGGTATATCCTTCGCATCCGCTTGGATCGGGATCAGGTTCAACCTCACTTAGGTCCCGTAAATACTTCTCCATGATGCTGTTTTTGTACTTGCTGGTACTCTTGCCATTCAATGCCGGAGAAACTGTGGTGCTTGGCGTTAAGTAATAAGTACCGTTTTCAGCTCGAAAAGCGTTCGGGAAACTGGCCGCTATGATGGAGCTGGTGTTGGCGTTGAAATCTGCCGGACAATCGCCAATGGTGGCAGATGCCTGGAATAACAAATAAACAAAACGTTAAATAATATATTGGCTAGCAAATGGTGGATAATCTGAAATACGAGGCCGCATAGTGGTTATATCACCTCTAGCCAGATTTAGAACACAGGTTAGAAACCCTATAATGGTTCAGTGTTATGCGCCAACTGACGTTACCAATTTGCAGGCGAAAAAGCAGTTTCACAGTCAACTGAACAGCGTGGTAGAGAAAATTCCGAAGGGTGACATTCTAATCCACTTAGGCAACTTCAACGCCTAAGACAAGATTGGCTCCGATATCAGGACTTAGAGCGCATCATGGGGCGCCATGGTCTAGGACAGATGAGCGAAAACGAAGAGCTTTTTGTAGAAATTTATGGCAACAACAACATGGTGATTGGTGGATCGCTCTTCCCTCATCGACCAGTACATAAGGCCACTTGGGTATCCCGAGATGGCCGAAGAAAAAATCAAATTGACCACACCTGCATCAGCCGGAAATGGAGAAGGAGCCTTCTTGATGTCCGCAACAAACGTAGCGTAGACTTTGCATCTGACCATCACCATGTCCTTGGTGAGATACGACTGAGAGTTGCGCGTGTCCAACGGCGAGAGGAGAAAGTCGGATGTCGCTACGACGTCCGCCAGTTGAAGAATGCAGAGGTGAAAAGGGCATACTTTGAACAGCTTGAATCTCGAGCCTCGGCTGACAGACGGAACAGTCGAAGCACAGTGGTGTGGGTTAAGAATACCTTTATCACGACGAGCCAGTTTGTGTAAAGTCTCGGTAAAGTTTGTGGAAGAAGAAGTGAATGGATGTCAGATGAAACTTGGAGGATGGTCGATGATCGGAGAATGGCAAAAGTTGGAATTGAGTAGGTATTTATCGGGTCAGCCAAAGCAGCCGCCAGCTTGCGATATGCGGAGCAGGAAAAGGCAGTTAAACGAGCTTGTAAACGAGACAAGAGAGGCTGATCAAACTCCCTAGCCGAAGAGGGAGGAAGAGCTGCCGCCATTGGAAATATCCGAATACTATATGGCATTTCTCGCGCCTTAGTGGAGCAAGGACTAATGCAAGAATGCCGATAAAAGACCGAGAAGGTCAGCTGTTGACCAATCGAACTGATCAGCTCAAACGTTAGACTGAGCATTTTGAACAACTTTTCCGAGTCACAAATAGCGATGGCCAGCAGAATCCGCAACTCGAAGCGCCAACAGTAAGTCGCATTAGTGTCGTCAACTCAGAAGCACCCTCGCTGAAATAGAAGAGGCAAATAAAGACATGAAATCCAATAAAGCGCCTGGAATCGATTGCGTTCCTGCTGAGATGCTGAAAGCCGACCCTGTTTTGTCAGCACAAATGTTGCACCATCTTTTCGCTGACATCTGTGCGGGACGAATTACTCAAGACCAGAGCACTGCCGCTCATAGCAAGTCCGTCCCATTTGCGTTTTCATCATTTTTCAGTTTATTGCTGGAATCACTTTAATTTTATCAGTAGTTTCAAGAGAAAACTTTGTTTTCAGTACTTTGTTCTAATGAACATTGAAAAAAACCTCAAGAAATTTTGTCCCATTGAACGAATGATCGCAAGTTGGTCCCATATGGCATAAATCATCGCATGTCGGTCCCACTGCCATAAGAGCCCAGCCAAATGATTTTCAACGAAATCAAAACAAAAAAATAATCCATATAAAGCGAAAATCTTTCATTAGCCGTTGCATTGACAGATTCTGTTGATTACTTTGATTAAAAACGCACACAAATGCTGAATTAACGATGGACTTTTTGCGATTTTTCAATGCCGTTTTTCTCAATTCAACAAAAACGCAAATGGGACGGACTTGCTATGAGCGGCAGAGCAGTCGTTGATAGTTTGATGGAAACTAATAAGCACATTGAAGAATCTCAAGATTTTCTATCGAGCAAATTTGAAGAGCTCAGAGGGAATTTTAAAAGTATTGGAAAGGCTATCAAGGAAATGCAATACGATAATGAGAAGCTGAAGAACACGGTCAATGTATGGCAACAGAAGCATTATGACTTGGCTAGTAAAGTGGATAAATTAGAAACCGAATTGGATAAAGCCAACAGATCAGCATTGGAGAAAAATGCCATCGTGCTGGGACTACCGACGAGCGCGCAGGAGAATACAATGGATACAGTGATAAAACTAGCAACTACAATCGGATGTCCACTGAAGGATGGTGATGTCGCCGAGGCGAAAAGGTTATTGAGCAAAAATTCATCGATGAGAACTGCACCAATACTTGTTACGTTTGAGCGTGCACAAACCAAAGAGTTGCTTTTTCAAAAAAAACGTGAACACGGAGTTCTGCAGGCATCGCAGATCGATGAGATTTATGCTGGATCTTCGAACAAAGTGACAATTCGAGATGAATTGACTACTCTCGGGAAAGAATTGCTGTCGGAAGCGAAGAGCATGCAGAGTGAGCTCGGCATAAAGTTTGTTTGGCCTGGACGAGATGGAAAAATCCTGTTCAAGCGCCATGAAGGCGCTTTATCATACGAAAACGCCGACGTTACGACAATAACTTCCCAGATGTCAACTGATTTGGAAAAGCTGAAAGCATTTTTCGACGCCAATCTTCTCTCGCTGAACCTAGATAAAACCAAATATATGATCTTCAGATCAACGAATCGCCTGTCTGCGGACCACTCTCAGTTAAAAATTGATCAAACCACGATTGAACAAGTTAAAACATTTAAGTATTTGGGTCTTAACTTCGACGAGCGTATAAGATGGAACGTGCACGTAAATGGCCTTCGGAAAGAATTAAGTGTAATACACAGTATCATCTGGAAAATATCGAGGTTCGTACCAACCAAACAGTTAACTTGTTTATACCATGCTTTTGTGCAAGCCAAATTGCAATACATGGTTTCTATTTGGGGATCAGCTAGGAAAAGTGACATCAAACCACTTCAAGCTATGCAGAACCGTTGCCTGAAAGCTGTGTACAAACGACCCAAACTGTACTCCACCCACAGCCTATTTCAAGAAGCCTCGCAGTCGATACTACCAATAGCCGCATTAAGGGAACTCCAAAGCGTCATTCAGATCCACAACAAGCTACATAATCCGCTTTTCCACCATAATCAACCAATTCAGTATTTGAGGCACAGGTTTCCCACAAGATCAAGGAGAAATCTAGTACACAGAAGAGCCAATACGGAGAAGATGAAAAGATCACCCGAATATTATAGCAAATTAAAGTACAATAACCTCCCAGGATTTTTGAAGCTCGTAACGAACAAACTCAGCTTCAAACGCCAAGTAAAAGCCTACCTAAAAACCAACTTAATGAACTACCTAACTTAATGTAAACCAAAGCAAAAAAAAAATCAACTGTAAACTAACTCAGCTGTAAAACAAGCTCGCAAGTACCCCCTTAACAGAGAGTAATCTCACTGGGGGCTACGAACAGTCGAAATCCTCACTTGCAATATATCCGCCACTAATCGCCACCATACCGTATTTTCTATGTACCCCCTCTCTGCTAGCCACCACCTGCCGCAAACCGCCCCACCAACCGCCTTCACCAACCGCCCACACCAACCGCCAACACCAGCAATTGTTTTGTTTCATTAAATGCTATCTGAATTACAAAAAAAAAGTTTTTTTCCTTTTTCTTCGGAGAGGAAGGAATATTTGTCTAGCAATATTACGAGAACACCTCTATATGAAAAATAAGTATCATTCACAGATAATCTGCAGAGAATCTAGTTTCACAGTGCCCAATGACCCAACTCCATAAGAGTTGCTTTTCTGTGAATCTAACAAAAAGTTACAACAGAAGACCCTTGACTCCATGCCCCAAATGTAATAAGCACTGTTTGGTCCGGGAATCATCTGGTTCCTATCTCAGCTAACAACGATGAGCACCCAGCTTTTCGAAGATATTTCATGACAACTCACCGATTTAAGGAGGATTGACCATCACTTCTTGGGGTTCAAATCTTGCGGACCATGCGGTTTTTACTGGTTTTCTAAAGAGATCTCTAAGACCTTCGATTCAGTCACGCCGCTTTCTGCTAGTGACAACAAACGTTTCATTCCTGAGTTTGTCTGGTTGAAGGGGTTCAGGAGACAAGTATGTGTGCGAATCCGGTGCTGAGGAATCGCCCAACACGCCTGCACTCATGAGTCATAACACACGTCTTGCCTAACTGACCACCTGCGCACGGAAGAGGAACACGCTTGCAGATGCGCGCAGATCGTGGTTATTCGGATCGGGGCAATGGGCGATGGAAGCGAAAAGTTATTCTTTCTCTCCTTAAGAAAACCCCGTATGATCTGTCATAAAGCTTAGTTCTTTTAGAAATGGGACAGTTACGAATGCGTGTATCTCAAAAACCTTTCGTTTGATCTAAAAACTTTCTATGAAGGAAATGAAGGTAATTTAATGATAATTCATGAAAAAAATTGAAAAAAAAAATTTAACGTTTTTTTGTAAGAATAAATTCTACTTTATTCTTGGTACCTCCCATTGGCTAGCGCACACTTTTTTCAATCATGATATTGATCAGTTTTTCAAACTAATACTTCGTCTAATCTGTATTTTAGGTGGCTACACCCTCTTCCTTCAATTTTCGCTACTTTTCGGACCAATACTTCTCTTTTAAAAGAAACTGAGGGTAATTTAGTGGATACAGATGTTTCGAAATTAACAAATTTGATTATTTTTGAGCCACTTTTCGAGCGTTTTTAATGAAATTTCTGCTGGCAAAATCTGGCAATAACGAAGTAAAGCCATCATGAGATCAAACTTAAAGTATAATCGGTTAGTACAGATAGTAGTTTGCGAAGGGTACATAAAAGATTGCTCTTTTTAGGCTTTTAAAAGCAGCGAAAACCATAGTTTTCGTTTTAAATATTGTTATTTCTTTCCACAAGAGCAGAATTTTGGCAAATCATAGTATTTCATAAAAAATAACCAGCAAATACATACTTTAATATATTCGGGACCTTGCCACGAGCAGACATAGTATAGGATATAACCGCTGGAATTTGTTTAAAATAGGGTATTTCATAAGTTTTGTCGTTCATCAGAAATCATCTGTCCCATAGCCTCGGAACCGGCTATACAGCTTACGAGCTCTGGAACTTGCAAAAATTTAGTGTTTGAGGTGTGGTTTGAATGACACACTTTCAGCTTATCGGAGAAAAAAATTTTTTTGGAAATTTCAGCGATCTACTTAGTTTTTCGATTTTTGAAAATTAAAAATGCTGGTATGAGACTTGATTCTCTGATGACACTTAGCCGAAGTTGCCGATCATATGCTTCACTCCAATGCTTGATTTGAACTTTGTGGACATTATTGACAGTATTTCCATACTTTTCCACCACTTACATACAGTAATTCTTCGAATAATCAACGGTTTTGTCAGCTTTCAATTTGACTATGATGGATTTTGAATGAAACTGTGCAAAATTATTTTTTCCTTTTTCTCTTGCATCGTAAATATCTCAAAAACGCGTAATTTTTAAATTTTGAAAAAAATAGGTAGGATAGTACTTTTTACAGACAACAAATTGCTGTCAAAATTTTGAATGTCCGATTACTAGTAAACGAGCTATTAGCAAAAGAAAGTGTCCCATTTCTAAAAGAACTAAGCTTTAAGTTGGGTGAAATTTTAGCTGCATCCCACTTGCACTAATAGAAAACCATCACCCAAATTCAGCACCGCTTCCATCGCCTATTAAAAACGATTGTGGACGGTAGTTGCTTAGTTACGCGTGGCTTTCCCGATTGCTTTGATACTTTCAAATCACGCGCTTGTTTAGCTCGGTTAGTGGGAGTATTCCAGATTGATATGCTAGTATGCTATTATTTCTCTCAGGGTTGAAATTTACTTTTCCGGGAATCGTAGTTTCTACTCTGCGTTCGATACGTTTAACGACATTCAAAGTGTTTATCCTCTGTTGTGACTTGTACCAACAACGGTTGAAAATCACACAAACTAAAGTTCTTTGAGAAGGATTGTCTTCTTAATCGTGCACTACCCGCAAAGCTATTCTATTCTCGAGTATGCATCAGCTGTGCCCTTACTTCAATTAAAATGTTATGGTCGAATTTAAAAAAAAAAAAATCATCTGACATAGGTATCTTGATAATCTACTTAATATTTTTTGTGCATAACATGATACTTTTCCTAATTTCTAAGTTGGTCACTTAATTCAGATTGAATACGGCGTCTAAAAGTTGAAGTGGATTTATTGAAATCGAAGACAGTACAATAACGTAAACAGCATTTTTCGCTGAACGAAGAGGATCGTTGCTGCCATATCGCAGGTTCTTTGTGGAGCATAAATATTACATCGAGAAAGTAGTCAGGAGCAGTCAATATCGTTTCGAAGAATACTTGTCACGTATAGCGATTGATCGATGGAATGACGATCCGACAGCATATGATGTCCAAGCAGGGCACAACGATGAAACTTCAAAAGGCCACCATACTAGGTTGTGCTACCCAAGTAACCATAAGCACTAAAATCTAGCATCAACTCTGCTCTAGCGTCAGCTATAGAGCTTGATTCTGTGCATCATTTAAGCTCTGTGAGCCAGGTTTGGCGAAATTAACTGCTGCATTAGTGCAGAAACTGGTATAACCCTATAAAAGCACTGTTATAGCATTGGTTGATGCTACAGCGTTGGCGGCCAAAATGCTGGGAAAATGCAAATGGCGTTCGAATGAGGTTCGACCATGCGAAAAAAAATTATTTTGGATTTTTGTTTGGTTTATTTTTCTGCCATGATACTAAATTTGTAATTATTTTTATATTCGCTTATGCATATTGAGAAGATCTCTCGGATTGAATTTTCTACATGATTTTTTTTTATTTTTCTGCTGAAAATGATCTGGAATCGAACTCATGACATATGTGGCTCTGACATTTGACATTGACTCTGCCTGTGAACCTATCAGGTCCGCGTTAAATCTTTGAAAAAAAAGACCTATTTGAATCAAATTTCAAGCAACCGATGCCCTGAATTTGCATTGATTCAGCATCAATCAATGCTAATGTGCTTTTGCCTAATGCCACTGTAGTGCTTACATAGTGCTTAAAAGCATTAAAGCAAGCTTGTGTGATGCCAATTTAATTCTTAGAAAATATAGCATTTGTTATTCTGATTTAGTGCAATGTTGCATTTCAAAAGCATTGTGCAAAGCTAATAGAATGCAAGTTGCATTTTTAAAAAGTGGTATAATTCTAACATGATGCAGCATAGCACTCGATCGGCTGTTGTAATGCAAAATTGCACTTGATGTGCTGATATAGTGTAATTTAGCCTTTGAATGCTGGTGTAAAGCTATAAAAATGCAAAGCTTTAGTGCTTATGGTTACTTGGGTAGGTTCTTAGATTCCAATATTGGTCGCACCAGAGCAATACAGAGCTCGCAAACAGACCGGATCAGTGAATTCTTTGTTCAAACGTATGAGAAATCCCACGATTCTCGATTATCACAGCGTAATGACGCTTAAAAGTCATATGACTGTCCAGAAAAAAAACGCCAAGATCCTTTATCTCCTCAACACGATGCAACTGCTCGTCCCCAGAATATTGTAGTGATGCATGAAAAGATTTTTCCTACGCCCAAACGTGATAATACAGCACTTCACAACGCTCAAAGCAAGTAAATTATTACCGTACCAATTCACGGCTGCGTCCAAGAAACATTGCAATTCATAACAATCAGTTTGACTGTTCATGACTAAAAATATTTTCAAGTCGTCCACCTACAGGAGAACTTTACATCCAATGAGCAGCAAGTTGATGTCGTTATAGAACGTTAACGATCTTCTCAAATGCTTTCGAGCAGGCAGCTAGCGACGTGACACCTCGGCAGTTAAGAACATCTTGTTTATCATCTTTTTGTGCACTGGGCTCAAAAACGATTTTTTGCCAGATGGTAGGAAATTTTCTGATGTTCTAGAGACTGATTAAAAATGCGCGTGAGAAGTTTCACCAGTAAAGTGCGACACTTTTTCAATACTTTCTCGGTCAACAGTGGTGTTCCACAAGGGAGTCACTTGGGACCCCTTCTTTTCATCACTGTTATGAACGAATTTCCTGAAGTACTGACTGATGTGTTCGCGCTGGTTTATGCCGATGATTTAAAAATGTTTTTGCCTATTCGTCACCCGAAGGATTGCGTGACTCTGCAGAACGCCTTGCACAGATTCACAGAGTGTTGCAGTAGATTCGACCTAAAGATCAATTCCTCGAAATGCAACGTTATAACCTTTTCCCCGAAAATAAGCAATATCACTTATGAATACCGCTTAGAAAACGATTGCATCATTGCTCGGCAAAGTTCAGTAAAAGACTTAGGAGTGGAGTTGGACGCGGAGTTAACTTTTTCAAAAGCCATCGAAATGGAAATCGGAAATTCGGAATGGTTAGTAGAATCTGTCACGAGCTGGATAATCCCTACTCGATTGTTTCTATCTACACTGGATTAGTTAGGACCGTCATTGAATATGCCGGCATTGTGTGGCGACCGTACTACAACATACACAACAACAGACTGGATAGGGTTCAGAAGAAGTTCTTGAAATACGCTTTGAGAAACCTTGGGTGGCAAGCAGAAATGCCGGAGTATCGAGTCTTGTGCATGCTGGTAGGTTTGGACACGCTGGAAACCCGAAGAAAATCGATCGACGCACTGTTTCTAAAGGACTTAATCTGTGGAAGATATTACTCGCCGTATTTATTATCTTGTATATATCCGTACGAAGGCCGCCGCAGTTTACGAAGCGTAAGGCCGTTTCAACTAGCTCCAGAATTACGCCAGAAACGAACCAATGTACCGAATGATTACATTTTACAACACAAACGTCGATATTATTCAACTAAGCATGTCCAGAGAACAAATCAAAAGTAGAATTGTGCAGTGCTCTTTTACAAATTAACAATTACTGTAGTTATTAAGTGTCATTTATATTATAGAATAAGATAAAGGGCTGAAGCCTAGGATCTAATCAATAAAACTAAAACTAAAACTAATACGCACGCCGGTATTCCATCCTGTCCGGCTCAAGTGGAGTTCTTCAAATTGATTATGGCCTCTAAAACCATTTCCTTGCTAACAGTGAAAACATCCAGATTCAGACAGAAAAAAATCCGCACGATTAGAGTCACGAGCTGATACATCGAAATCCTCAACAAAAGAAATAGGACTCGGGAATGAAATTCAAACCCCAATTGGAGGGTGGTCGTTGAGCCATATGAATGACAGGCAGAATGAACTTAAACCGATTAGACGTAAAGGAGGCATACATCGGATTCCGTTCATGTCTTTGAATATTCAGTACGCCTAATGTTTATTTCCCTCATCTTAAAACCTTTACATGCGAATACATACAGTCATTTTCTACAAATATTGACAAGTTAGGGTTCGTTGAGACCTTTAGATGTTTTAAAATGGAGCCAAAAAACAGTAGATACGATTATGTGACACGACGTCAACCAATTTTATTTTGAATAACCCTTCATAAGTGAAATTCGCATTGCGTCCACTGTGTTTCTGGCCTAAGATTGCAAAAGTGCGTTGTTTGAATGATATCACATGACACCTAGTTAAAACTACACGAATTTGATTCATCCAAACTCACCTGAAGGTATTGCACCTGCTCGGCAGGGATACCGAACACCGCATTATAATTCTTCGGCGTATAGCAATGATCGTAGAAAGTGCCGCCCGGTGGAAAATTTGTTGATTGATCAAATTCTTCGTCTTCCGTATCTGAAGTATCGGAATACACCCGACGATGGCGTGCAACCATCTGCATGTGGTTCACGTACTCGTGCGAGTTATTGTTGCCGGGCAACATCTTACTGTTGCCGTATCCAACGTAGCGTGAAGTCGATGGCGGTGTCCGAGATCCTTGAGAATCTTCTCCCCTTTCGCCCCATATGCTGTCGCTTGAACAGATACTAAACTGTTCAACGTTTCCCCTGGCGCTGGTGTTATAGTTCTTGATAAGATTGCTCCAAGTCTTTCGGATCGGGTCATGGCCGGAATTTTTTAACTTCCGGCGCCAATTGGCGAACCAGTTGCATATTTGGGTGTAGGTCAGGCCCGTTTCACAGGCCAGCAACTTCTTTTCTTCCCGGTTGGGGTACGGATTTTCCCGCCGTCGTACGAGCCAGTCCTTGAGCATACGTTTGATCTCCGGTGTGAAGAGCCGCTTGATAGGCCGATGGATGTCCCCTGGAGGCCATGCTTTCCTGTAGCGTGCGAGGAAGTTGATAAAGAAAAGGGAAGGTTTATAATTCATCGGTGGGTCGAGAATTCTTCAAACTGAAAACTCACATAGGACGCAAACACAAACAATTATCAATCAGCGGAAAACAACCTGTTTGTGTTTTGGTTCCGTTTGGCTACAAACGGTGTAAGTGGAAAGGCCATTAGTGAGGAGATTTGTACTGTGAGTGTTTGAGAGAGTCACGCAGGCGCACGACCGGAAGTAGCGATGTTTTTGCGCTCTCTCGTGTTTTTCTTCGTTGTGCCGTCGTCGCGAGGTGCACCAACACAGCTGATGTACGAATCGTGTGTTGAGAATATGGTGAGGAAACATGCAAAATTACATGAAACATGTTGATTTGGTTGTAAGTCTAAATATAAAACAGGCCATTCGAGAGGAAGCGTTATTAGTACACTGGCACGAGGTGTACAAACAAGGGCACACACACGGTTTTTTTTCAACAATTTCTTACGCCTGACTAACCTACTTCGCTTACGATTTCTAACTGGTCTGCTCGATTTTTCCATGATGAAAGTTGCAATTCAGTTGCAGGGACTTTTATTGGAAGATAAGAATGAAACATGTTAAGTATGATTTAAGAAGGCACATAGCACATTGTCGCATAATGTTATTTGACTATCATTAAACGCGCGGTTAAGTCGAAGAGGGTCGCTCCATTGAGTTCGAAGTTATTTTTGGACTCTTAAATTTGGTCCGATGTTATTCTTCTGTGGATGATTGTGACGAAATTGTCAAGCGTGGGGACAAAAACTGTGACAGTAATTTCAATACGGGTAAAAAAATCATTAATCTAGCTCTCCCGGTGAGGAAAGTATTAGAAACTTATTTTCGGTCATGTTCAACGGCGACGTTCACTCGTTTTTTGAAGGGAAGTGTAAAAGTGCTACCCGAAAACATATACCATATATGAAGGAATACCATTTGAAGCAAAACACGAAACAGCACATTCAGTTTTGTTGAAAAACATCGGTGCGGTTATAGATAGAATCACTGCCATCCTCGTCATTGGGAGCCGTTTTTTTCTCGTCATGTCAAAATGGCCGCCATATTGGAATAGTGAAAAATGTCCACAGGTCAAACTTGTAGGCCCGAATACCCTTCAAAGGTTCCCAATTTCTTTCGCTAAACTTCCATCCCCGGAGTGCCTCAATATTTAGCGATTCAACGCCTCCACCGAACCGTTTTCACGTTTACGCAACCATGATGTTTGCAGCAAAACATGATCACTTGAACGTTCTGTTACTTAACTTGTTTTTTTTCAACGTGCGAAGGTCAAAGGACTAAGTTATCTGCCAACAGCTAACCTGATCGTCCTTGACTCTCGAACGGTTTTAGATTAAAGGGCGGATGTACTCACCTGATAAATCACTCCAAAAAACCAACGGAATTGAAATCTTTTGCAGCACTTGTGTAAAAGGTTAAAAAAATTTTCACCAACAGCTGTCGTAACGATTGTTGGACACCCGTTTATGAATAGTCACTACATGAACGGAAGGCGAAAGGCGCGCGCGACACGTTTTTGAATCAATCCGCAACCACCGACCGATCGTCAACGTGATTGGACCAGCAATGAGAATCCAACGGGGACTAGACTCAGCGGAGGATCTTGCTGAGTTTGTTTCGTCTCCTCGTTATCCCGATACCTACTCATTCTCGCAGTTTGTTGTGGTATGATTGATCCGATCGAAACAGTCGAGAGGATTTTGCATACCGACTCTGATTGTGACCAGGGAATTACTCGATCCGTGAATCGGTGTGGGTATGTTTTTTGACAATTTGGCAACGAAAGCAATGTTTTTGCTCTCACATTTTTCTCACCCATGGATCTTCTGAAGAAAATATCTAAATTTGCTGTTTTTGATGGCATGTTTTTCTTGATAGTTTTTTTTGCATCTGTTTGAAGTTAGTTTTACACAGAAAAATTTAACATTTAATATTATACAAACATGGAAAATCCTAAAACTTCTTCCATCACACGTTAATCACTAATCCCGAAGAATAAAAATATATTGACAGTTATGTAACGAATTCGGTACAATCAACTAAAGCGAAAGACAAGACAAAAACCGCTCATGCTAGGTGTTATGAAAATTAGAAATATGTTCGAAATGTGCGACGAACGGAGTTAAAATTACCAATCGTGATGCGCACGCATGTTTTTGCACCCTTGAGAGAGAGACGCCACGGCGCAACGTGAGACGTAGTCATGTTTTTTCGTAACTTTCGTATATGTTTTCTGGTGTCGTTCTTTTCATTCGATCAAAACATGAGAATTGTTTGATCTCTTTCATCTTCGGTATTACGGGGGTTTAGTTAATCGATGATTTCTAAAATTTAAAAGAATACTCTTTCGCATTCATTAGTGTCGTTTCAATTAAAATAGTATAAAACATTCTTTCCCATTCTATTTCAAACGGACGTAAATATTGATCAATGACTTAAATATGACACAGTGATTTTAGCTCTTTGATTGCAGGTGTAAATGTGTATAAATTACAGTTTATTTCTTTTAGCTCATTTTGAAAATGTACACAATCTTCAATGAACAGTTCGTAAAAGTGGGAAGTGTTAGCTGGTACATAAGTGAACAAAAGAAATGACGTTCTTTTCAACGCCTAAAACTTTATATTTTATAAATAAGTTTTATTTTAAATTTTATTTTTTGTACAAAGCAATTTTTTAACAGTTCAAGTGTTCTACAAACAAGCAACTCGTCTTTGGTGTTTTTTTTTGTTTATATAATCTGTTTCACATAAAATCTGGTCAGATAAAATAGATCATTTCTCCGCGAAGAAATAACGTACAACAAAAGTAAAAATGTCATTTTGTAGGGTTTTTATTGCACTTTAAGGAAAAAATACATAAAAATCATTCGTCAGCTTTTCGGATGAATTTTCGAACTTTTTTTGGAGATACCGCCCATCATTTTCTGCACAGTACTGCTGGTAACCTCATTCGCCATCTTGTTCCACCACTTTTCCATTTGAGCGAGTTTTTCATGGTTTTGCCACATTTCTTCAGTTTACCCTTAACTACTGCCCAATATTTCTCGATGGGACGAAAATCCGGACAGTTTGGTGGATTGATACTTTTTTCAACAAAATCGATCTTGTTCTCCTTATACCACTTAACGACATCCCGGCTGTAGTGGCAGCTTGTCAGGTCCGGCCAGAACTTCACCGGAACTTTGTGGGACCGAATGAATGGCAAAACCTTCTTCTGGAGACATCCTTCTTTGTAAACATTTCCATTCATTGTGTCCCCAGTGATGAAAATCTTAGTCTTCTTCCCACAACTACAGATCCCTTGCCAAATCATCAACTTACGAGCAAATTTATCTGCGAAAACAAACTTGAATCTACCCGCAACATTTCCTTTACGCTTCGCAAGGTAAAATTTGTTACCGGGTATTTGTCCAAAATCCATTTTGACGTAAGTTTCGTCGCCCATCAAAATGAATGCGTTGTAGGTACTTGGTCAACACTTTTTCGTACAACTTCCTTGCCCTGGTTTTGGCAACCAGGTTTTGTTTCAGCGTCCTGTTGGGGTGTTTGCTTGCATGATACGAACGCAAGCCTTCTCGCAAACAAATTCGTCGAGCTGTACTGTGGTTCGTCCTCAACTTTTTCGCCAAATCACGCTAGAAGATTCCAGAATTATTTTGAACTGATCGAATTACCTTTGCTCGCAACTTCCGGTCATATGTTCCACTTTTACGCCTGGTTTGTTTTGCTCGATCCACCGTAAGGGTCTCCCGGTAACGTTGCAGCACCGATTTTTTTTTTATCTGTGAGCAGGGAAAAGCCCCTGGGAGTGGAGCTAATTTCAAGCCACTTCTCCCAAAGGCATAAAACCTCCTCATCACTCTTTTATTTTCTCTATCCTTTTTTGTAATGTTTTCCGAATGATTTGATTTTACAATATTTTTACATTTTGTTTTTGATTCTTAGATTGATAAACAGTTTTCATAAGATAGTAGTTCGGCTGGTGGCGGTGGTGGCGGTTGGTGGTGGAGGCGGTGTTGGAGGCGGTGGTGGCTGGTGGCGAGAAGATAAGACATATTTGAACAGGCATTAGTTTGACGTTAGATACAGGTCACTAGCGGTTTACGCGAGTGATGAAGATCCAGGAGTTTGATGCGTTCCCAGTGAGAAAATTCTCTTTTAAGGGAACGCTGGCTGTCAGGTTACCGGAAACCGGACTATTGGTTTAGTTTACTGGATGTATGTATCCATGTTAGCTTTGGTACGTCGCTTGATAAGATCTTTGAATTTGGCGATGTTTCTTTCCGATCGTATGTTTTCAGGTAGTCGGTTATAGCAAGTCTTACCGTAATATGTGAATGTTTTTTTGGCAAATTTTGAGGTGGGTTGTCTCACAGACAAGCTACTTTGGTTTCTCAATGGGAATCTGTGATCAGGGCGGTCGTAAATTTGATTGTGATGAGCAGTTGGGTTATACAGATGATTGTGAATAATAGATACAGCTTGCATTTCCCTCAATGCATTGATTGGAAGAGTAGATTTATCAGCTTCGATGTACAGATTCTTGGTCGGATATAATCTAGGACGCTTGTATACAGCCTTTAAGCAACGGTTTTGAGCTATCTGTAAGGGTTTCAGCCTTGTTCTGGTAGCAGCTCCCCATATAAATACCAAGTACTGAAGTTTAGATTGAACAAACGCATGGTACCCACACAACCATTTGGTGGGTATTTCGAATTTGCAACGCAAATATACATGCAAATATACCTGTAAACATATCGTATATAATGTAGCAACACCAGTATATGCGTATCATTTTGGAGGCCATATAAGTACATTAGCAAACATATTCTTGATTTGGATTGTATTAAATTACGATTTGCACGACTTGTCATGCGCATCATTTACGACTACCCTGATTCTTTTTGGAATATACTATGACAATTTACATTATCATATAGATGATTGAGGTTGTAATATACGACATTTTTCGTAACAATATGGAAAGTTTGACGACTTATTTGGTCGTCTTTTGCGACTTGAGTGCAGGGCTCTCATTTTCCGTCAGTTGAATAAAAATAAGATTATTTTTTTTTTATACTTTAAACCAATAAGTTTATTCATCCATAAAAATAATAAAAATGAGATTATTTCAAAGAAATGCATTTTTTTCTGTCAAATTCAAGTTTATATCGTACAAGTTTATTATTTGCCAGATTGCTGATTTTATTGATAGTACCTGGACTTGATCCCCTGACCATACGATCTGCAGCTCATGATGGTTCCTCGAAGCTATCTGGGATATATAAATTCAAGGGGATTTGCTTCAAAGGCATTAAACCAAAAACAAATCGTATATTTCTATGACTTAAATCTTTTAAATCGTAGAACACGTCATCGATGACCTAAAAATAGACCAACATTTTGAAGCCACCTTTAATTCGATTCCGATCATCGATGTCCCATTATCATAAACGATTTTATTGAACTTTTTTGTATTCTTTTACGATTGCCAGCAAATACGTTTTACGAAAATCAGACATGCGAATTAATTTGCAAAGGTATACGATTGCATGCACATTATTACGAATCAATGCAGTCATATACGTTTTTTATTTCGAATTATTTTATGCATAGCACGACAAAATCTCTCAGTCACGGCTGATCACCGTATATCGGTCGTTTCACGGATTTTTTGCGAATTGTCGTACACAAAGTTCGAGTTCATATGTACATAAATACGAGTCTCTCTTCTTGTCGTAATAAAATCATGCAATGCTTTTAAATACGATAAAGAATATGCATGAACCGCACATTGTAGGTGCAGATATACGAAAATGAGTATAAATATGTAAATGTAAAAGAAAATACGACTTCTGGTTGTCTGGGTACATAGTTGCGAGTTGTTTGCAAGGTACGAAGCCATTAATCTTCCAAAACAGGCCGCAAGCCGAAGTTACTTCATTTTTCAACGATTGAATGTGATGTGTCCATTTCAAACCAGAGTCGATTGTCAATCCAAGGTAAGTGAATTCTGTCACACGTTCACTTTTCACCGAGTCGACAAGCAGATCACATAGTCCAGTGTCAGAAGATCGGAACGGGTTCAAAATCATGTGTTTTGTTTTCGATAAATTTAGAGACAATTTGTTTTCGCTAAAGTATTGTTGAAGCAGTTTCATGTTTTCTGCCTTATGTTGGATCATCATATTGAGGTTTTCTTCAATGTACAGTAAACAGATGTCGTCAGCGAATAGCCGTGGTTTTCCGTGCAGTTTCAAGTTTGGCAAATCATTTACGTAGATGAGGAACAACAGGGGACCTAAATTACTTCCTTGTGGTACTCCTACTTCGAGAGGTCGGAGATCACTCTTCAAATCGTTTAGCATCACATATTGGTTTCTATTTGACAAGAAGCTTCTTATGAGGTCATGAGCTTGTCCACGTAGTCCGTAGAAATCCAGTTTTTTTCAGAAGGATGGTGTGATCTATAGTATCGAATGCCTTTTTCAGGTCTAGAAAAAGAAGGCCAGTGTGTTTTTTGTCCTTGAGTGCGCAATAGATTTCAGTAAATAAATCAGAGGTTGCAGTTGTGGTGCTCGAGCCTGAGCGGAAACCATATTGATGCTCATAAAATAAATTATTCTGAAGGAAAAAGTCGGTAATGCGTGACACCAGCATTTTCTCTAATAGTTTACTCAAAATTGGCAGGACTGAGATAGGACGATCATTGTTGGAATCTGTTTTTAATCCTTGTTTATGGACCGGGACAACTCTAGCAACTTTAAGACAATCTGGGAATCTTCTAGTAGAAAGACTTTCGTTGAATACGTCTCTCACTAAATGCGAAAAAATCTGGAAATGTCGCTTGATAAATTGTGCGGGGATTTCATCGTCACCTACACTTTTATTAGTTTCGAGGTCTTTTATTAGCAAAATAACTTCCTGTGTACTTGCAGGTCGAAGAAATATTGAGTTTTGTAGTGGCGTTAGTGTTTCAAATCTATTAACGTCGCCTAGACTTGTAATCTTTGAAGCAAGCTGGGGACCAATTTCGCTGAAGAAATCGTTGAACTTTTTAGCAACCAGCTGCTGATCATCGATTAAGTTTCCTTCAACATTTAGTTTGATTTCCTTATTCGGGTTCTTTGAAACTCCTGCGAGGGAATTAAGGCATTTCCACATGGATTTTAAGTTGGCATCCCAAGTAACACCGATAGTTTTATTTGACTCATCAAGCCCCTTATAAAACCAAAACTTGATCCAGTAGCCTGCAATAAAACTTTTAATGTTACTTGGGATTGCTGAACAGTTTTCTATAGTATTCTCTTTTAGTAGTTTCTTTAAGGTTTTGAAGATTCCTGGAGGCATGTTTTAAGAGATTACGAAGATAGGCACTATTTGGATTTCTTTTTAATTTTCCAAGAATTTTATCTTTTATTTTCATCCACTTCCAAAGATCCAGTGTAATCCAGGGACAATAGCCTTTAATTTTTGCTTTGATTTTATAAGTTTTTGTAAATCCTTTTTTTTTTCAAACTTTTGTATGCTGTTATAATTTGGGCTAGGCGTTCATGGGATGTGCAGGGATTCATATTCCTTACAAACGTTTCGAATTTTTCATCGAGTAAAGCATTTTTAACGACTATTTTCTCAAGTTCTCGTACGCATACACTTTTTCGCAAATTAATTGAAGATATTACACAGCAATGATCACTCATATCTGTGAATAATGTTTTGTTTGTGATCCTCGATTGTACAGCTTCGGAACATAAGACATGATCTAGTATGTTATTGCTTATAGGTCTCGTGGCATACGTATTTGTTACTTGAAAGTTAAACGATTTAAGAAGATCAATGTATTCGACAGTATTTGGAGCAGTCATATTATTAACTGGGATATTAATATCACCAATTACCACGCACGAGGAACCCTGCTTGGAGCTCGACAGAATCGTTTCAAGTTTGGTTAAGAAATTGGTAATACTGTACGAAGGAGGTCTGTAAATTGCATGTACATTCATATGTTGTTCATTGATCTTCAAATTAATCTGTATATGGTGATAACCAGTATCATGTTCACACCTGATTTCATCATAACGAAAACTGTCTCTTACATATAAAGCAAGTCCGCCGCCTGCACTGTCGCTTCTACAGGAAAACATGCTTTTATATCCTGGGATCTTCAAAAGATGAGAACGTTTTTCTTTGACCCATGTTTCCCCTAAAATTATTATATCCATAGTTTCTGTAAATTGTTGCAAAATCATTTTTAATTCATCGAATTTGGATAAATTATTCAATCCTCTTGTATTTAGTTGGAATATGTTAAGTTCATTACGATTTCTTTTGATACTAGAAGCATATTTATTTAATTCATAAATGTTATTATAAAAGTAATTTTTTGTTGTGAAATCCATTTAGTTTATTACAAATTTGCTGTTAACTTCACATTATTTAATCTGCATGCGTTTCGGCGACGACACGATAAAAGATTTAGTAGATGAGTAGGCTCGCTTATTCTTCGTTTCCAGCATTGCTAACAGTTCGCTTTTTGTTCCAATTTTGTCCACCTTCGCTCCATAAGTTTTCTTTAGAAGAATTTTACCGTCTCGTCCTGGCCAAATATATTTGTATCCTAATTCATCCTGAACTAGCCTTGATTCCTTTAACAGCTCTTTCCCATATGCCGTCATCTCGTCCCGCAGAGTTACTGTCTTGTCCGAAACACGATAAAATTCCCCGATGTCAGCAGCCTTCAAGACTCCGTGCAAGCGTTTCTTGTCGAACAATTCTTCCTTTTTTTTGTCAGCTTGGAAAACAACCAGGACCGGCGCAGCAATTCTTGTAGTATTATTCCCGTTTAGGCGTTTCGCGCTAATAATATCATTATTTTCCAATTTACAGCCTACTGTATTTTCGAGAGCAACGATAACTTCGCGTAAATTTTCGCTTTCTGTGGATGGTAGTCCTAGAAGTATGGCATTACGCGTAAGCCCTTTGCGATTAAGATGATCGATTTCAGATTCTAATCCCTCAACACGCTTTGTAAGGTCAACATTTTTTTCCTTGCAATTTTCGATTTCTAATTTTAAGCGTGTTCAACAGGCAATTGAAATCGGTTTCAATCGATTTCGATTGGTAAATGGTTGTTCACTCAGCCAATGTTGTGATCGAAACGTATCCAATTGACGTTCAATAAAGCCAATCGAAATCGATCGAAACCAATCGAAAACGATCAAGCTCAGAGGCAGGATTCGTTTCTATCGATTTCTATCACACTACCACACATGCAGTTGTTTACTGTCAAAAACAGCTGATTTGGTTTGTTGTGGCAAAATTATGAGAAGAAATGACAGTGGTGTCATTCGGTGCGGTGTTCTCTGTCGTGTGCTGAGTCGGTGGTGTTGTGCTTGTCGTGCTGAGTTGGCGGTGCTGTGTCAGTTGTGCTGGTCGGTGGTGCTCGTCGGTGGTGCTCGTCGGTGGTGCTGTGTCAGCCATTCTGGGTCGGTGGTGCTGTGCAGGTATCCTGAGTCGGTGGTGCTGTGCCAGTGAAAGTGATGGCGGTCAATGTCGTGTCAGCGGTGCTGTGCTAGAAGTGCTGTGTTAATCGTCATCAGAGCCCCCGCCCGGGGGTTGAAAAAAAAACGACAGTTTTATGCGAAATTTAACTGTTAAAGAAACATATACACAAATTGAATAAACCATTCAATTAAAATTCTTTTTTGTTTATTATTATTTCTCATGCTTTATTATCTGCCCTATCGTAACCATCACCTGTGCTTCCCCAAATTGACTTAATGCTCCTCCATGCTACGTCTTTTGTTCCTTTTATGCTGCTTCCGACGCAGCCTCACCGCTATGACCTGGGGCAGGATCGTCGGAGTGATGTACCATCTCTATGGCGTTAGACACTGGCTGGAACCCTCTTAAATTTTCTCCTATTTTTTTTATTTGCATTTCTTTATCCGGTCAATCTATATACATAGGTTGACCATGCAATTCGTTTGCTCGCTACCTCGTCATTAAAAGTACACAGCTGAATTAGAAAATGACAACAACTAAGCGCATTAGTATTAGTGTCTGGCTGTTCATTCAGCAGCCTGATAGAAATCGATCGAAGTCAATTGGAAAAACAGCTGATCAGCTGTCAATCCATTTCAATTGATTTCGATTGAGTTCTGTTGAACACACCTTTTAGCTCATGATTTTCGGATCTTAGCAAGGCTAACTCCTGTCTAAAATCCTCGAAACCTTTACTAAGATAATCGAATTTGAATGCTAAAAACTCCTGAGAGGCCTCAATGTGTTTATTGGTTTCCTGAATTTCGGCTATTTGCTGCTGTGACTTTTCTATAGCGGTGCGAACATTAGCAGACTCGCGACGCGCTTCGTGTACACTTTGTGCAATTCCGCGAATTTCTTCCACAAGAGCATCGAATCCCTCATTTTTTTGGTGCTGTTGGTTATGAAAGTTCAAACATTGCGACGAGCAGAAAAATGGTTTACTTCTTGCTCTAGCAATCGCATTCCCTCGAAGTTTTTTACACTTGAAGTGAACAGATTGATTGCAAGAAAAACATTTGATGACACGCTCTAAGTTATGCTCAACGTGATCACATACGCTATTTTTTTTTAAACTCAAAATTAAGTAGTTTTGGTTTAAAACAGCACTTCGGTGGCATCCCTCAACTTTGAGTTTGACTGGGCAATAGCAAAACTAAGTTCTGATAGGCATACTCAATACTAAGTTCGGCAGCCGAACTCGAATTTATCCTTTTTTTTCGAGGGTAGCTTATTTTCAGGGAATGAAAGGATGATTAAATTTTTTTGTACCCGGATGTTGCTGTTCCGGTACATTGCATTGCAATTACAGAGCGGTGGAAAGTTTTGACACTCCCGGTCAAAGAAAACTTCCGGATGTTACTTCCCACGGGAAGTAAACATCATCCGGAAGTTTCCGGACATTCCAAACCGCTCACCATATGATGACAATGACGGAGAGAATTTTACGCTGACACGGTGAACATGCATTTCATTATGAAGTTCCTTCATAGTCTTCCGGTAATTGTTCCGGAACGACAAAATTTTGCGACGTGTTCGTTGGTTGCTGTTCCGCTTCGAACTGAACTCGCTAAGTGTTTTCAGTCCAACAAAGAGAGTTCAATTTTTAGTTCATAAGGTCGAACTCAGCTTTGATCCCTCGCCGAAGGAAAAAAAGGGATCAATTTTGAGTTCGCAGTTCGAACTCCTTTTTGATCCATCGCAAGGAAGAAAAATGGTACTTAACATTAAGTTCATAGAATCGAACTATGTTTTGAACCTCGGTCATACTTAATTTTGAGTTAAAAAAAAAGAGCGTGCATATAGCACAGATCACTGCAGACTCGTCATCATCATTGGAACTCATGATGATTGTGTGCAATCAAACGGCTTCGGTGGGAGTCACTCGGTGTAATTTCTTGTGTTGAAAATACGTGAGAATAAATACCTCGGATCCAGTAGTATTAGCGTCGTGTTTACCAAGATTCCAGATGTTTGGGTCACAGTTGCCGTTCCGAAGTACTCCATTGTCAACTGCTCAATTTTAGAAGGTATGTTTGCTCTATAATTTCTGATTTTTTATTCGCTTTAAAAACAGGTCACATCCAAAAAGTCCAGCGCTGCCATGCTGCCATGTTTACAGTCGATTTTGGATATTTCAGGAATTTCGCGATCTTTACCCCTAACCACGTCGGTTTCTCTACGCGAGTGTGCAGAATTTTCTCTCGCCTTTCGCGTTCCATCCTCGATAACTTTTGACTGACTGCTTCAATCTTGATGAAATTTTCATCTTTCTTAGCAGATTCTTAGCAGGGATAAGGGATATTTCGTGGGGTTAGGAATATCCTAAGAGTAGAGTGACTCTCGACGCCGAGTCTGTTTTTTCGGTGTTGTGTGAAATTTTCGTGGTAAATCATTCGAGTGGCAGCGATGTAGTCCTTAGTGTACACTGTGATAGCCATGAGTCTGGGATAAGCGGCATTCGATTGGAACACGATGTGTAGAGGACCAGACCTTGAGCCGTTGCGAGGAGAGGTCGGACCTACAGTCGCTAGAGGTAAGGTTTGGTTTTCAGTTAGAGGCCTCAAGTATCATTTTTCACCTTCACATTTTCAAATCACCTTAATTTACCGACCTCCGGAATCTGCTCAAAAGAATTACTCAATTGTGGTGCGTGTAAGATCTACAAATGCTCATATTCACACGCAAACAACTAGTAAATAGTATCACATTTTTTTCGCCTGGTTTTGTGTTTTGTATTCTAAGCGAACTTAGCGATTTTGGTCGAAAACCGCTCGACATTTCCAGTGGAAATTTTTCGGATATTGTTCCCTGAAAGAATAGTTTCGAATATTTGACAATTTGACGATTTAAATTTTACAGATATGATTGAAAGCAGATTTAAGGTGGTTGTTCATTATATCTTTAGTTCGTTCGACTCGATGTCGAAGAATATTCTTCAGTATAATATCCATATTGTACATCAGGACAGAAAGACTAACGGCAGTCAAAAGCTAAACACAAACCGTGACTGGCTTTCACTGGAATCGAGGAATACGCGTTTTAGTAGCAACGACTTCTTACGTTCAGCAAAACTAAGCTTCTTACGCCATTGTGCTCTCTTTGACTTCAATGTCTCAACTGCAACATTTAAACGCTTGATCGATTCTAACATAAGTTATTCTTGCACAGATATACTCCTGTAAAAGGGAAGAATTTGTAAAAGTTCTTACTTAGATCCGTTAGCAGCATTACGAAAACAGCTTCTTGCAGTTTTAATGAGACAACATATATCAACCTGTTTGCATACATAGATAGCCTTATTTATCTGTCAGCAATATCTCAATCATGAAAGGGTTGAACCAGCGAATGTACTAATCGATTATGTTCGGTGAATAACAGCTGTTGATTCTCCACCTGGTTGTACATATTATGAACAACGAAATCGATTTTGTTCGAATGAATAATTTTTGTTTTTACCGATGGAAAATCTAGAGAACATAAACCAGCATTCACGGGGAGAACGATCTTCCATTCAACGCAGAGGAAAATGATTTGAAGTACGAACAGCATTTCTGCCGCTTTTCCTGCATGAATGAAACGCGAAACCGACAACATTGGCGGGAGCACGAAACGTGAACAACATGACGACGCCAACCGGTGATTGGATTGGATGGAATGGAATGGAAGAAAGAACTTAGTTAGGTACCAATCGACGCCCGAGTATGGTGGTTCTGAAGAAGAGATACGTCGCGTGGAGTGGAACTTTATGGAGCGCGTTCAAGAAAGAGGCGTGTTTCTGTGGTTGGATTCGCTCTTTTTTCGATATCTGTGGCTGCGTTGTTCACCGTCCAGTTTATTCCAGAGAGCAGGATATCTTTTGCGGGAACGTTTCAGGTTGTATCAATCAATGTGAACAATAACGATTTTCCACTATGCTGTTCGACGACAGCTGTGAACAATCTGCCAGCGAACAGTTTGTGAAGGAGATGAGAGACGAGATGGTTGTCAATTGTTGATAAAGCAAGATAATCTAGCTATAGCTGAATCTTGTTACTTGTCTGTCTGTTGTGGTTTCTGAATGATGGTGAGTAGTGTGGGGAAGCGTGTCCCGTAGTGACTATGTTCCGAATGTTCTATGAATTTCCTAAACTGTAGAGAGCGTACGCAGAAGCACTGAGAAAATGAAAACAATTCAATACTGAAGCCCCAAACACGTCACACGATACACGGAATTGTGCACGACCAACCATCATAGACATTAGGCGTTCTCCAAACCAAGCATTCTAGATGGCGGTGAGAGGAAAGAAGAGACATTTTGAAAAACTAACACGATGCAGTAGCCTACCAAGCACCAACTTGTGGCTACACAGGGGCGCAACTACAAAGAAAAGCAGAGAAGATTACGCCATCAACAACAAGTCACAAAATAACAGGAGCGCAACAAAACTAGCAGGTAGCATATCTACATCTCTCGTTGGCTTGGTGCCGTGCAACGGAAATATCGTCGAGTCCCCTTGTTGCGATGCGATGCATTAGAAACGCTGTCGTCTCGTCGTTCGCTGATTTTTCTTGGCTCACTTGATCGGCCAATCGCTTGCTTTTGCGAAGTCGAAAACAGACACTGTTCAACAGAGTTCGAGCTGGGGTGGTTCGAGAACGCTCCCCTCAAATTCGTGGTTCGCGAATTCACCAATCATCGTGGAGCGCTATGAGTTGCGTTCGCTAGTTGACGACGAGCAAGTGAACATTCAATTAGGGAAACATGCGACGGAGGGTGGCATTTCGTGCTGTCTCGTTCACTAGAGCAGGGAGCTACGAGATTTTTGCAACAAGTCTCGCGTCGTCGGATCGAGTTCACAAATTTTATCGGAACATATAGGAAGGATTTGTTACGAAAAGTACCAGGGTAGCAGCGCACGCTGGATGAGTCCGTAGGACCAGTGTGAACGCGTGCTGTGTGATTCGGAAATTTCCTGGCTTCAGAAGGCGTCGGTCGACGACGGACACGATTTCCCAAGCCGAGATTGGTCGTTCTAGGTTCCTTTTCGGATTGGGAGTTCAAAATTTCGAGCAGCCAGCTCCAACGCTTCTAAACCACGCTTGCCGTCGCTCGCTCATTCGCGGCAAAATTTAGTGTGATCAATTTCAACCTTGCAGCATAACAGGGAAGCAAGTCGTTCAGGTGGTCCGTTGAATTCTTTCACCTTGCAGCCGACTGACAGAGACAGGCGGCGGCTTAGTTTGTCGAGTTCAAAGGGACTAAGATTACTTTCAAAACTTTTTCTTTGCCATTAGGGGAGCAGCACCGTCAGGCTGTTTTGTGTTGTCCCTTCCTTATCTGAGTCGAACACGGCTCGGAAGGATTTGTGCCGTTTCTGATCGTATTCTTTTTATTGTCAACGAGAGCCCATGAGTAGGTGCTGGCAGTTGCTTGAAAGGCTTAAATGTTGATTCCTTTTTCAAATGGTTGAATTGAAAAGTATCGTATTATCTATATTTATTTCTGACAAAACTTTGTATAAAAAATTATAATTGAATTTTACAACTTGAAGCTTGTTTATTATTTTCAATCATTTACAGTGTAGTGTACTTTCAAATTTGACCTTAAATGTATTGATTTTATATTTATTTTCAATTGGAGGTTCATAGTTGAACATTTTGTTTCTTACCATAGGATTGTTTGTTGTCTCGAAGCTTTAAAGAAAATGATTCTAGCACTACTAGGACATACAAGTGTAAAACGGCACGTAAAACATACACGCCTGTCCGAAGACGGCTTAAAAATACATCAGGGGCCATTCAAATATTACGTAACGCGTTAAGGGGGGAGAGGGGGTGTAAGAGTTTGTTACGCTTTGTGGATTTAGGTTAGAAAATCTGAGACGAATGTATTACGTAGGGGGGTGGGGGGGTTGAGAATGACCGAAAATTGCGTTACGTAATATTTGAACGGCCCCTCACCGGAGCTGCGCTGCCACAACAGCAAGCAAGCAAGCAAGCACACATACAGTGCGGGTGCGACTCTAGCCTACCCACAAAATTTTACATTAGTACTCAAGTGCACAGCCGCTGGAGGAGGTCGACCGAATTCGAAACGACACGAAGGCGGCGTTTTGTATGTCATTCGTCTCCCCCAACGAACAACGAAACGCAAACGGGCCACGGCGATGGGGCTTTCACTTTTTGCCGCGCAAATCGAAACTACTTTACCATTGAGGGGGTCTCCTGATACGGATTGTAGTAGTAGGCCAGGCGTCAACCGTCTTTCTCTAGGCCCCAGGTGCTGTCATTTTGAAATGGGTTCCGGTGATAGTGCCTAGAATGGCAACAGTTTTTTGCATTTGTATTAGGAGAACATGCTCGTGGGGGGCATCAATTTCCGCCCCAACCGAGAATCCAGCTTGCTTAAATGGGGGCCATGCTCCACTTTTAGAACTCATGGACGGAAAATAAATTTAATACTCGCCCAGGGGCGCAGCATCAATGGGTGGCTTGGGGATTAGCTGTCGTTAATCTTCTGCCGGCCGCCCGTCAGTTTGACGATTGGGTTTAACCTACATAGGGACTTGCTGCAGTGGAGCTTGAGATACCTAAAAGGGGGGCCTTGCTTTGGAAATTGAGAGCAAATGCGCATTTGCAGCTGGGGGCCATCGACAGCGTTGCTTCAAAATGACGTCAAAATCGGGACAATGGGACGATTTGTAACAGGTAACGAGAACTGTATGAGGAGTTCTTTAAGCTCGATTCAGTATACATGGGGTGTGAAACTGCTCCAATCAAATTATGTAGGGTACAGTGGGGTATGGGTAGCTGTGGCGAGTGAATGAACATCCACTCCAGAGAAAATTAGGAGGATATTTCAATGCATAAAAGTCAAAGATTAACATTCAAAATACCTACATTTAAAATAGTGGTAACGCCAGATCTTCAACCTTATATCTTAGAAACTACTGAACCAATTTCTACAAACATTTATTTAATTTAAGTTCTTTTTTGTTTCAAAAATTTATTTGCAAATGTTTCAAAAAAAAAATAATAGCCACTTCGATTTTTCTTTGCACGGTCATAAATGATACGAATCCTCAGAAAACATCTACAAAATGTTCATATATCGGCGTAAACTACAAGTTTGAAGGAATGCCCTATCAAAACCTGACGTGACGACGCAACAAAAAACGTCTTCAAGTTCCGTTTTAACCTAGTTTTTCTATAACTTTTTGATTTATTTTTTAGTTAGTGTAAGACAAGTATGAAATTCATTTACTAAAAATCTCTACAGCATAATTTTTTGCTAAAATTTAAGAAAGACGAAAAAATTTGCTTCTGCAATTTTTTATGGAAAATTCATTTTCTCGTCCATCGTCATGTCACGCTTGTTTTTCTTGAATAACTTGGAACCGCAAGTCGGAAAAAGAGAAAAATGGATAGGAAATTTAATAATCTTCAAGAATATGTACAGTACCTTGGCTTAAAAATAAGAAAATTGACAAATTTTCCAAAAAAACCTCTCAAAAATCGTCACGTCACGCTGGAATACACAGAAAGAAATCTGAGCTTTAAATTTCTTGTAGAATTTGATTTTACTTCATATTCGGCCAAATGTGTTGTATATTATAACGCAGTCCTGAAAAAAAATCATGTGTTTCCTCATTCGGGTCAATTTGTTGTTATTTTACATGACTTTTGTATGAAACGATGTTAGGAATCAAAACGTTTCAGTCGCGCACAGGGTGTGTCTTATTGTTTGCCATTTTTTTTTGTAAATATAAAAAAAAACTGAAATCCTTTCAAAATTGTTCACCTTGGTTTAGGTGGTTTATCGCTTTTATGTAAAAAAAAAATTAAAATAGATTCGATAGAATTTTATAGACTTTATTGGACAGCAGTGATATTTTATTCTAAGCTACATTTCATCTCTTGTCCCTAATTCTAAATATTTTTTTTAATATAAGAATAATCAAACGATAAGGTTGATATGAAATCTAACAATTGAAAATGAATGGCACAAATAATAGTCAAACTTTTGATTTAAATAAAATATTGCAGACAAAGGTCAACAAAATTCTCAAATTGATGTTTCAAAAGTTTAATTACAATTTTTTTTTATATTTATTCTTGGAATTAAGTTTTAACATATGTTATTAAAAAAAATATGGTTCATAGATTTTTATTCAAGTGAACAGTTTTGAATTGTTAAATATTCGTACAAACAAATGACAAGTTTCACTATACCTTCTTCACATTTCATCACTTTGCAAAGGACATTTCAATGTACAACGAATAAATTACAAGCAACACAAATTATTCAAAAGACATTCTTGATAAACTTAGTGCTACCTTCTTAAAAATGAAATTTTTTTTTCTTAAAATCGTCCATCCAAAAAGTATAAACGAAACTTAAAATAAAATTCAGATACACCATGTAGCAGAATCGTTTCACAAATAAACATCGAACGGCATACCGGTAAGGAGCTAGTTCGATTTGATGGTCTGAGAAAATGTTATTTCAGGTCTGGAGATTATTTAATAATGTGTGCGTCATATGTATTTTGTTCAATTAAACAACTTAGTTAGATTATAAGTTAGATTTTTTATCTTACTTCTAAGGGGATTAATAATCTTTGCTTCTGCTTATGCTTATACTTTGCTTATGATACATACACAGCCAGATCTTAACTCCTAACTCATCTTAACTTGGCCGGGCCCACTGTGCAGTATTAGACGCAGAGACAAATGGAACACAGGGAGCAGAAACGTGGACAACAACAAAAACAGAAATTCTTCTTTTTCCGGTATTTCTATACGGAGCATCGCTATTTAGAAAAGTACAATCTTTAAATTAAATTGTTCATTACATCACTCTTTCCGAACGTTTAGGGCTTAGATGATTTACCAACTGTATTTCTCTTTTTCGAGCCGAGAAGGCATTCATATCCAAGCGCAAGACAGGGATGCAACAATATGAAGTCTTTAAGAAAGTGCCACAGAGAAAAAAAATGCTATATCCTTCTCACTAGGATACCAATCTGTTTGAATGGTACAGTATGAAAAAAATAACACAGCTCCAGTCCTTCAGCTTCAATGAAGAAGGTCAAACTTAAAACTCCAATGAATTAAATTAAATAGAAAGAATATACTTAGCTTTCCAGTCGTTTCCGTCCTCTAGCTCCCAGATTTTACAGCCACTGTTATCCATTCTCAACTATTTCCCTTCCCCTCTCACTTCCACAACATTACAACTGTAGTTCGAACTGCTGGATTTTTTTTCCTAATTTTGAAATATCGCGCACTTCCACCAACCGAAATACGTCAATTTCACTTTTTCCCATTCCCCAATATCCAATTTCATTGCGCTTTGGCAACCGATTTCGGACGCGCTCGTTCAACGATTCAACAGAACAAGGGCGCCAACTCTCCTGGGAAGGTCCCAACTCACGATCACTTCTACTTGAAACGAAATGTAACTTCAATTTTTGAAAACAACTTCGAACCAGGGATTCAGAAGCTTTACAACACAAAGCACATGCCAATACACATACTGCTTTTGGCAAAAGAAACCTCCGGAAATACGTCAGAGCTTTTATTCGTGTTCTACGCTATTGTAAATGGGTTTGGAAAAAAAAATCACAGATAACGGCCTTCAATTCTAATTGACTTTATCCGGTTGCACAAATCCACGGGCCATTCGTTATCAGTTTCAAAACTTTCCAAAAATTTCATTTTTAAAATTGATAAAATCGATTAAATTTTCACGAACGAAGAAACAACGCGTGTGCTGCCATCGAGGCAACGCCTACTTACACCGGATTAATGAGAAAAAAAATTCTTTACATTTTCTTACAAAGCTCGTTTTACTAGAAAACTTCTTCGAGGACAACTTGAATATAAGATGTAAAACAAAAACGTTATCAGCAACGATCACGTTTTTTGCCTTTCTTTCAGAAAGGTATAGTTATCGGTCGATTTGGGAGATCATTAATTATGGGTCTTAGATATACCTTTATAGGTACCTATCGAATCAGCTCGACGAGTTCAGACGATGTCAGTGTATTTGTGTGTGTTGGTGTGATTTTTTGTAAACTTTGTCCACACGTTTTTGCGAAACTGGGAAGTACAATAAAAATGATTTTTGTCTTCAAAAATTTGATTTTTTTCCCTCTTCAATGTATAAAAGAAAGAAAAAAAAAAACAAAATAGTTTGAAAAATAAATTTTCATAGTAATTATCATCAAATCATCACTCCAAAAAACGTGTCAATTGGCCTTGCTAGCCACAACCAGCAATCACTAAAATCAAGATTATCGTATATATGACGTCAAATTATACGTGACGTCATAGATACGCGCTTGCTATCTAAAAGTATGGACCTGTCGATGTGTGGAAGGGAGAACAGACAGGCTTCACTCCCACTCAGGTTTGATGTCATCGTGACAGAAACCGTGTAGGAGGAAGACGACAGTTCTAATTTTCCCAGCTAATGGTTGTATTTTTTCATTTAAATGGTTCAGTTGGAAACCGAACCATTTCAAAAATTTCGGAACCGAAGCTCCGAATTATCACTCAGAAACAAAACAACTCAAAATTAAGAACGGCAGGGCAGCAAAACAAAGTTCGTCTGACGTTCTTAATTTTGGGTTGCTGTCAACACCCCCAAAAAAAAGTTCGCAGCCTGAACAGACAGACCCAAAATTTTATCGTTCGGAATTTGTTTCGTTTGTTGGCGCCATGCCGTTTGTATTTGGTGCAAGTCTATTTTTTCAAGGAAAATCGTACGAAAAATCGTAAGTAGTTCTTAAAACATTAAATATTAATTAAATTTAATCATTTTATAAGTCATGTGTGTTAATCAAAACATTTTTTTTTATTTTTAGCATTATCAATTGCGAAAATTTGATCATTAAAATTGGAGGACTGGATCAACAAATAATAAGGGGAACCACATAAATAGAAAGCGAGTATGATTCTTTTGAAAATATTTTTTTGGCTGAATTTTTCAAATTTCAATAGGATCGTTTTAAATTATTTCCAAAATTTTATTACATTATTTTTATGCATGAATCATATATAATATTGTCTTCTTTTACGCTCGAATCTGTTCGAATATGAACTTTTTTTTGTTTCTCTTTCTCATTACAGAGCTTGAATTGAGGCACCATGAGTATAATGAACATCAATCGTATAAAAAAAATCATTTAAATAATAATAAAAACTTTTCAAACGTCGCCTTTGACTTTTTTTAATTATGATATGTCCATTCTAAATGCTATGAACATAAAATAAATATCGTTTTCTCGTCAGAATGGCTTTCTCGATTTTGGGGTGTGAGAAAGAGCTCGATTCTCAAGTTTGGGAAAACACCTCCAAACTTATTTTCGTCGGGAGCCAGTTTCATCCGATTTTGCGGCATTACAAGTTAGTTTTGGGTTAGGATGGCTTAGAGAGATTGATCATTCTTCGTTCTGGTCTCGTCGGGTGCGGATCGGTTTTCTCTAGCATGTCTTTCGGTTCAGGGAACGTGTGTGAAATTATAGAGTACCTATTTTAACTTAATTAAGCGATGCACAGCAATTTAGATATGTACACTGCAAAAAATCCACACTTGGGATGTATGTTTCCTTTCCACATAACGTCTTCAAAATAGCTCTACGCTTATATTTCATATACTTCATATAAACATCATATGCCACACATAAATTTGATGTTCGAAATATGGAGTTTATATGATATTGACACATACATTCTATGATTTTCGTCTTTGAAAATTTCCATGTGTTCAAAATGGCCACCCCGAAGAAAAAGTTGGTGTGCCGTTTAAGCGACAATTAAAACATTTTAATTTGGTAAGTATTATTGTATTTAAATTAAGCATCGATCATTGCTCTTTTTTGTTCTCCCCCACAGGAAGATGGTCCTTGACTTCTGCTATAGGAGGCAAGGATGTCAGCTGGAAAATATTGAAGGTAAATTGATCATTCTGATTATTTTTTAGCATCCTTGAAAATGGTTTTTATTTTTGCAGAATCAGGAGTCTGGTGACGATCAAAACCGTCGATATGTTGAACAAACGGGTCGACCAGGAATAAACGTTCCAGATTCATGTACGTATTAGGCTTACCATATTTATATTTTTTTTAATTGAAAATAAATGTTTCGATAGCCAACATCTCAAATTTATTTAATTTCCCTCCGAAAAAGTAGTCCGAACGAAATAAAACGCCTTCGAGTCGGCATGCAATTAAACGCCTAGATGTAGGTAGATGTTTGAGTGCAATGTAGGCTAGTAATATTTATGTGTGGGATTTTATAACCTTTATGTGACGCATATAGAAGTCATAATTTTGTATTCTATATGTGGGGACACGTTATTTTCAATTGGGAGTCACATTGCAAAAATCTATAAGGCTAACACATATCCCCAATATGTGGATTTTTTGCAGTGTAGGTATATGAGCCGTGTTAGAAGGGAAGTGAGTAATACGTAATATTGTGAAAAATCCGAAAAAGTTTTTTGCTTTCTTAGTGCTTGGAGCGCAACTAAGCAAGAATAGAATAAAGCACGAGCAGCGGGGGTGGAGGTTTTATTTTCTGCTGTAATGCCGCTGCCTTATGCCGTGCATGAGCCTGAAAGTGTGTGAAATGATCTGTATTTTACGAGCTTATTTGATGGGGCTTGTAAGGCGATAAAGAAAGTAATTAGTGGCTGTGGAAAGAAGATTTTGATTGGATGGGACCATTACGAGATATGCGAGCGTGGGTTTAATACGTCTGAAACGGACGGCTCGTATAGAAGCGCAGGCGCGAACGTGAAGCTAGGGCTAAATGCCGAAGAAAAATCACCGCTTGCTGCGATGAATTCGTTAAAAGGGCAGGCAATGGTGAACAATAATTCTCGAAGTGGAAATAAGTGGCTGAGAGTCCAGGTGCAAAAAATTCGTCGAATCGTGTTTAAAAATATCAAATATGATCGAATGCAATATTTAAAGCAAGCATAACTAGAGTTGGGAGGTATTTTCTGATTTCGGTTGCTCCACACATGCGATTATAAGTAATTGAATACGGTTTTTCGGTTTCCGGTTTTCATTTCTTTGGATGTGAAAATTGGCAATTAGTAATTTGAAAAGTTTTGAAGAAAATAGAAAAGGAGTATTGCAATGCTTGGGGGAGGTGAAAATTTGAATAAACAAAAAAAAAAATCAAAGAATACATGTAGGGGAGATGAGGGCATAACGAGCACCCGAGGCATAATGAGAAGTCCATTTTTCTACATAAGAACGTATTTTCTTAAACAAATTTTCATGAGGACTTGTTTCGTACTACCTATAGTATTAATTTTTCACCAAAAAAGAAATATCCTTTTCATATTTACAGAAATTTTAAATAATAACCAGCAAGGTTCTCAAGTGACGAAAATATTATAATTTTTGAGCACCACCAAATAAGCTTTTATGACCTTTAAATCATCTTGATCTGAAATGTACGCACTGCAACATGATCTACACATTGTTTTTCAATTTTCAGCATCATAAAATTTTTGATTTTTCACTTTAATCAATTGTAAAACGCGTTTTTACTTTAATTTGTTCACTAGAGGCGAACAGAGCACTTTCAATGAAGGCATATTGAGCATTTTCTGCCGGGGAATCTAGCAGCGAATTCGACTCGATGAAGTCAATTGGCTAATAGAGCTACTGCTTGGCTTGATTCGTCTGTCGATTTGGACTAATGGTAAGGTGTCAGAGAGGTAATCAGTAGACTCGAGTTCGATTCCTGTTCGAGAGGATTTTTTTTTGCACATACCATTCATGATTGATTTTTTTTATTGTTACATTATACGGCTAATAGCATCAAAGTATCATCCGTCAAACAAAACACCTGAAACATAAGGTATGAGCATGTGTTCATTCTTTGAATTCTACAAACAGACCTAGATCATTTTGTTATTGGTTTGTTTGATGAATCTACGCCTCACCGTTTAGTGCAATCATGATCATGAATGATAAATGAAAAAAAAATCACCTCGACCGGGAATCGAACTCGAGCCTACTGATTACCTCTCCGACATCTAACCAATAGGCCAAATCGTCAGACGATACAAGTTAAGCTATAGCTCTATTACTCAGTTGACTTCATCGAGTCGAATTTGCTGCTAGAGTTTCCGGCAGAAAACGCTCATTATGCCTTCATTAATGGTGCTCATACTGCCTCGGGGGGTTTCTCATTATGCCTCTACAGTGACTGGTTTTCAGCTTTCGGCAAAAATTTTTAAAATGCATTTTTAAATGTTTTAATCTACTTTTTCAAGCTTCATCCAATTAGGCAATAGACTATTTGAGTGTCTGAACACGAAACAATGATGTAATTCACATATTACAGCTGTTCTCTATGGTTAAATAAGCGTTTTCCTTAAGGTGGCCATTATGCCCCCATCTCCCCTAGTGATAATTTAAAATATGTGAGTGAGGGAAATATAGTGATACGAAAGAAAGAGAAAAATGGGCATATGTGCGAGTGGTTGGTCTGTTATAAAAGCGCATTCGGGTAAGAAATAAGTGAAGAAATGATAAAGAAGAATAAGAATGAAAAAAGGCAGCTACCAAAAGGAAGGCAAGGAAGAGGAAAATTCTGAATAGGATTATCAGAAGATTATTCGTGAAACAAGTGAAACAACAAATTTTCATCACCGTGTTAGAAATGTGCAGCGCTTACCCAATGACCTACTGTCGGATTGCGTTTGGATTTCAGTATCGGCAAAAGATTTTTGGTTTAAGGCCAATGATCTGCCGATGGGTAAGATGTATTACATGAATTAATTTGAACTTTCAATCATCTGCCAACTGGCCAGGTATATACACGGATGCCGGAATACCTGTAGCAAATGTACAACACTGAACATGTTTCACATTTTTAACCAGTTGTGTACCTGATTGATTCGCTCTTCCACAACACACTTTCATAAGCACATGATACATTCATACCATAACAGTTCACACGAAGCCATGGTTTCGGGTATAGTGTATACAGCATTGCACATTTGTCAATCTTTGAATAGTATCTTAAGAATGCATGTGAACTAGTGATGCGCGAGCGCTCAAGAGCCGCTCATTTGAACCGGTTCTTCAAAAAGAACGAACGACCCGTGGCTCTTAAAAAAAGAGCCGCGGTTCAAAAATGAACCGTGACCCGCCGCTCAACACTGGTTGAAATATTGAACCGCTGCAATATACAAGAGCGGAGAGTGGAGAGCCGTCCGTTCTTTCCAAAAGAGCCGGTTCAAATAAACAGCTCTTGGTTGCTCTCCCATCACTAAACCAGCAACACAAACTGAAGAGCGGAGAACAGCAGAAATCCGTTCGTTCGCTCTCCCGAACCAAACGAACCGAGGTGGGTGGTGGGTGGTTAAAAAAGAGCTACTGGACGGCTCGAAAAAAAAACGAACAGAGCATGGGGGCCGAGCCGTTCATTTGATCAAATTGAACGGCTCTCCATACTCCGCTCTTGCTGTTCAGATTGTGAACCAGAGTTGAGCGAGTCGCGGTTCTTTTTTGAGCGGTTTTTTTTCGAGCCGTTCTGTTCTGAGCCGTTCTTTTCCGAGCCGTTTTTCGACTCTTTTTTGAACCACCACCCATCACGGTTCCTTTTGTTCGAGAAAACGATTGAACGGCTTTCTGCTGTTCCTCGCTCCTCAGTCTATGTTGCCTGTAATTTGATGGGCTATGAACCAAAAGCTGCTTATTTGAACCAAAAAACCGTGGCTCTATTTAAAAGATCCGCGACTCGCAGATCACCACTGATTCGAATATTGAACTGCAGCTTCAAATGCTTGTGTTGAGCTGCCAGTCAATTTTTTTTTTTATAATTAGAAGTTGCGAGCCGCAGTTAAATTTTGATTTAATGAGGCCGTTCTGATACTACGTGGACAGAAAAATGCGATTTTTGACCAGCTCCTCCGTGGACAAGAGTGAACATTTGGCAAACTCCTGTCTGTCTACGTGAACAGATTCAAAATCTTTATTTTGCCTTATTCTAATCCTTTTACAGTTAGAAAACCTTAGATTTGAAAAATGAATAAACATTTTTTTATATTAAAGAATGAGAAAAATATTGAAATTTATAAATAATCATATTTATCGCTTGCTTGTTAGATTGACCACGTGGTATGTGAACGGCCCCAGTGTTGAGCTGCGTGACACGGTTCAATTTTGAGCCGCTCAAATGAACCGGCTCATTGAATTGAGCGAACGGCTCTGAGCCGCTCATTGAAATGAGCCGTTTTGCCCATCTCTAATGTGAACACATACTTTGATAAAACTGCGGTGAATCCGTGCACCCATGGTGGATTAACTACATACATACATACATACAGGATGGCTTAGAGAGATTGAACATAAAAATGGTTTCACCAAGGGGTACGACCCCGAAATTTATGAAGTCGTTTGTGAGTACGTCATGCCCACACTGCATGGTACGAAAGCGATAGTAACTTCGCCCAACATTATATTCAGGAACAGATTGCTCTGAGAAGGGGAAAACAACACAGGTACGCGGACGATGTATGCACATCCTCTCATCTTCTCACGTGCCGTTCGTGCTTACGAAGCTTTTTCTTAAGCAGCAACGACAGGAGAGTATTTCGCCCGTGAAAGCAAATTAAATCTAATAAGACAAATGCTACTGAATCCTCTCGAGCTTTAAGCTCTCGAGTTTGTTTTTTTGTTCCCTTTTCTCTTCCTCTCTTCAGATCTAACGTTGCGTTGTTGTTGTTGGGGTTGGTGTCTAGAGAAAAACGATGACGGCTTGGAGGTCAATCTGAACTTTCACTTGCTGAAGCCAATGGAAGATGACAACCAAACAGTAGCGCCACCAAACCCTCCATAGTAGAGTTTGAAGCATTTGGGATTTTTTTCGGAACATTTTGTATGCATGTTCCAAAAAAAATCCTAGCTAAAAAGCTAATAATCATTATTGACAAAGTTGAAGAAACAGAAAAAAAATTGACTAAATAGACCAATTTGACGAAATTGACAAATTTGACATAATTCATTGATTTGATAAAATTCACTTGATTGAAAAAAATCATAAAATTGACAAAATTTATAAAATTGACAAAATCGAGAAAATTGGCAGAATTGACCAAATTGACGATGAAAAACTGGATTAAAATTCACTGAATTGACAATATTGATAAAACTGACAAAATTAACAAACTTGAAAAAATTGACAAAATTGACAAAATCGTCAAAATTGACAAAATTGACAAAATTGACAAAATTAACAAAATTGACAAAAGAGATGACAAAATTCACTAAATTGACAGAATTGACAAGATTGATAAAACTGACAAAATTGAGAAAATTGAAAAAAATGATTAAATTAACGATGACAAAATCGAAAAAATTCACTAAATTGACGAAATTGACAAGATTGATAAAACTGACAAAAATCGACAAAATTGACAAAATTGATTAAATTGACCAAATTGACCGAATTGACGAAATTGACAAACTTGGTTCAATTCATTGATTTGACAAAATTAACTTAGCTGAAAAAATCATAAAAATTGATAATATTTATAAATTTGACAAAATCGAGAAAATTGGCAGAATTGACAAAATTGACGATGACAAAATCGACAAAATTCACTGAATTGACAAAATTAACAAGATTGATAAAACTGACAAAATTGAAAAAAAAATTACTAAATTAACGATGACAAAATCGACAAAATTCACTCAATTGACAAAATTGACAAGATTGATAAAACTGACAAAAATCGACAAAATTGACCAAATTGACCAAAATGACCAAATTGTCAAAACTCACAAAATTGACAAAGACAAAATTGACAAAATTCACTATATTTACAAAATTCACAAAATTGAAAAGATTGACAAAATTGACTGGCGAAATTTACAAAATTGACCCAATTGACCAAATTGACAAAATTGACAAGATTGACAAATTGACAAAATTTACAAAATCGAAGAAAATTGACAAAATTGAGAAAATCGGCCAAATTGACAATGACAAAATCGACAAAATACACTTAATTGACAAGGCTGACAAAATTGACAAAATTGACAAAATTGACAAAATTGACAAAATTGACAAAATTGACAAAATTGACAAAATTGACAAAATTGACAAAATTGACAAAATTGACAAAATTGACAAGATTGACAAAATTGACTAATTTGATAAAACTGACAAAATTGACAAAATTGACAAAATTAACAAAACTGACCAAATTGACAAATTTGACAAAATTGACAAAATTTTCAAATTTGAAAAAGTTGACAAAATCATGAAAATTGTTAAAATCGACAAAATTGACAAAATCTAGAAAATTGGTTAAAATGACAAAATTTATCAACTAAGAATGCTGACAAAATTATGAAAATTGAAAAAATTGACATTATTGACAAAATTGGAAAAATGACCAAATTAACAAAATTAACAAAATAGACAAAATCAACAAAACAGGATAAAAATCTCAAAATAACAAAATTAAAAATACTACGCTTTCAAAATTTTCAATACTTTTAATTTTCAAAATTTATTCTACCGATTTTCTGCATTTTGGTATCGTATTTTACTCTAGCAATTGAAATTTTGTTCCAATAATTTTATCTATGTATTTGATTCCTCTACTTGAGAGGTTGAATTATTTGAAATACATGGTCAGGCATCTTTTTTCAAATTGTGTTCTTAATTTTTATACCCCTTCCATTTTGAAGATATCATATGCTGTAACTCCAAAAGGAGTAAATTGAGTTAGATTATAATGTCATAGAAACGGAATCATACATGATATTCCAGAATCTAGTCATTCAAAAATCTCCAACTAGTTGCAAATAAGGTTATTTATATGAAAATTATGATTATATAAAAATACTTTTATCCTAATAAAAACTTTGAATCTTTAATTCCTAAATTCATTTTGGATTTATTGCGTATGAAATTCATTAATCATAATTCATAATTCATTTTGTTTTATATGTACCCAAATATAATTTACAGGCTGAAAGAAAGGCTCCACTGTCAAGTGTATTAAATCGGGTTTTTATATTTTTGACCACTGATATTTCCCTTGTAATTAAAAATACGATTGCATCCCATTTTGCCCAGAACGATTTTTCCCCAGAATTACAAATACCCGAAATCAAATACTTTTTTCAAATTGTTTCTGAGTTGAACAATATGAGTTTATCATTACAGTCTGAGTATTGAGTCTGGATTCTTATTTTGATCTTGTATTTTATATAGAACTCAGAAACTCCAATTTTAAAATTCTAAAAGTTAGAATTTTTAAAATTACAAATATTATTCAATGAATCTTAGTTTTTGTGTTTTCAATTGATTTTCGGTAGATAATGTGGTCCTGTAAATTTTCTTTTTAGTCTTGTTTTGCATTCTGAAATACTTTTAAAATTTTAATTTTTCAGGATTAAAATTCATTTTTCATTATTAATTTACTATCCATTTGGCATCCCTGCCTAGAAAATCGGCGCTCGTTTTTTTCTCTCATACAGACAGCACAGACAGCGTCTAATGAGTTTGTGATCTGTGGCGACTCACAGTGGCGCGAACGAAACGTTTCCGTTTCATTCCAATGAGAATCGGAATAAAAGTGAAACAAATATCTTCCTTACCCATTGGGACTGCATGTCGTACGAGGAGGACAGTTGACCTAAAATGAGGACAGTCTCCTTTCCGTAACGGGGTGAATTTATTTTCTGCATCATATTACCGATATTTGAAATAGGAGCGCATAGTTGCTAGGAGGACCGATTTACGTGTCGGCCCCGCTACGTGGTGCCGTTTCATGTTCCGCATTTCGTGACCGGAGAGCCGTTTCTCTCGCGATGAACGGAAATTGTACACCGGTTTGACGCCGTTGCTCTAGTAGCTAGCTAGCGTTGGGTTGAAGTTTGGGTGGCGGCGATAGGAAAAGTGTCACTCATTATCATTCGTGGATTCCGCGTGATGCATTTCTTACCAGGTCGCTGGCTGGTGCAACTCGCGGACGCGACCGTGAAAGTTCAAACGAGAGTAAAAGTGATAAACATCTGTGGGAGAAAGTATTGCACTGTGTGTGGTGGGTATGAGATAGAGATAGACACAGCTTACCTGAGTACAATTTTGGGAGATGCGAAGCGCGAGATTGATTTTTCAAATCTACGGTTCGTTGTCGGTCGATCAAGAAATACCTTCTTGCTGTGATGCGCCTGGCTTAATTCAAAACGGCCACGTGACGTCGTCGCATGTTCTCATATGATATGGGAGTGTCGTTTCCACACTTTCATGGCTTTCATGCTGTTTGCGCGGTTTTCTTGGCCTTGTGTGTGGCAACGGTGGCGTTTGTCGGACGGCGGGCTGCCGATAGCCATGCGGCCGCTTCTTCTTTGAACCGTCGTGGCACAAAAGATTTTCCAAACGTGGCGCGCGTCATTTCACAGGAGTTCATACCAGCCAGCCGGTATTTTATTCAATATGCCGTCGTTTGTCGTTTGCCGACGCTTGGTGTTGTTCACTTGGCTCTCTCTCTCTTTCGCTCTCTGAGATGGTGGGTTTTCTCGGTTTTCTCTGTTGTACCAACAGAGAAGAGACTGTATGTAGAGAAAAGGTACAAACTTTCAATTTTTATTGATTCATCAGAACATGGAAACAAAGTTAGAATTGGAAAACGAGAGATTCAGGAGTAAAGTGTTACCAAAAACTGGTTTAGAATACCTACCTATTCTCTTATTAACGAACAGCAAGTGATACAACCCCGTTATATATTGTACCGTACACTACATCTGATCAATCGTCTGTACATCAGACCTGACGTTTCAAAAGCTGAGAATTGAGAGAATGCGAAGAGAATTAAAAGAGCGTTTGGATAAAACCGATAAAACAACGTGTGTAACCCTTTCAATGCCATAGCTTTCACATGTAGGGGGAAGTGTTCCTAAATGCGCATGTTGGGTAATATGCGCATACAGCCGATTGACGATATGGCTAGAGATTCGTCATATCTAATCAGTGCAGTTTGAGGGTAATACGCTTTTAACACATGGCATGAAAAAATTAAATTGTTATATAAAGTCGAAAAAATTTAAAAATTCAAACAAGATTTTTGCCAGTTTTGTTATAATATATTGAACTTTAATTATTGTGCGTACAGATTCTGTGAACAAAAATTTTAATGGTTTTTCTTTCTTATTCATCTGGCAATCGGAAATTCAACAAATTGAAGCTTTTGGCAAAGTTGTAGATGATAAGATATTGGAATAAGAGACAGGTTCTGAATGCCCATATCAAGGCAGGTTAAATGCCTATATCAAGAAAAATAGATTATTCTTATAAATTTTTTACTTTCTATCATTCAAACATTAAATCTACGCTCAAATCACGATCTTACAGCGAAAAAAGAAGAACTTCATACTGATCCGATAAAGATACAATATGAACAAAATATTACCATGAAATATGGCCACATGGCATACTTAACTATGTTTCATGCAAAAGAACTATTGATGTAAAAAATTTCACCAAAATTTCAGCCTTGACGTATGCTCAACATCCGTTTCTACCGTTTTCAATTAAATAATATCAAAATATTGCAAGTGTAGATGAAATATAGCTTAAAACATAAATATGCGCATTTAGCCCGCCGGTTTCGGAAATCGGCTATTTTGACTTCTTTTGTTATAAAATTATTTTCACAAAAACTGTAAGAGATTTTAACATAAAAATTGCTCTTACGTATAGAAAACAGATGTCCGCTCATGTGCATATAGTTTTCAGACTCCTATCTATCGGAATATGGGAGAAAATGAGTGTTTTCCTTAATATGCGCATATAGCCTTCCTCTCCCCTACCTAATTCATCTCAGTTGATTGATTTTTTTAATGGAGTTATCTATACACAAACTAATTGTAAGGTGACATCTCATTTGGGGGAAGGTTTTTTTTTATTTTCACTGTCACTCCTGAGGGTGATGTGATAGGACTTGGACATATTTGACCAATTTATGCATTTTGATCAGATAAACATCTTTGTAAAATACATTAAAGCCCTAATTTGATAAACAAAAAAGTTAGCATTTTGATAATATCACCTTGAAACTATTTCCCAATATTTCACTCATATATTATATGAGTGAAATATAGGGAAATAGTTTCAAGGTGGTCCAAAATATGTACCCGGTCCAAAATAAGTCTGTTATCCCTCTTGAAGGTAATTTCACCCATTGCTAAGATATCTCGTCTTTCTTTTCATTAGATTTGTTTAGGTTTAACATGTCGTGAAGGTCTGGTTCTGACTATAAAAGAAAAATAAGAAAAAAAAAATCAATCATCTCAGGGTCGGGTCCAGCATCCTTATTTATTTCTGTACTAATTAAGTTTATTTGATAAATTTTCAACGTAAGCATATTTTTATCAATTTGAATTTAACAATACATATTTGAAATCTTATTATGTCGACGTGTACATATTAAGGTTTTAAATATTATTAAATTTAAAATGCCCACGCGAACATTGCCGAAACCAAGTGTTTGAGAAAGTGAATTTTTTTTGAAAACAAAAATGTCAAAATAGGGTGAGTGCTCCAACTTTGGGCCTTGAGCCAACTTTAGTCCTAAAAAGGCGAAAATTGATAATAATTAATTTTGCAAGCATAGGATAAAGATACTCCAATGCACACAATGAACTCTTATTCTTTCTGAATCCTACCATACCGTTTTTTTGCCATAAAAAGTCTTTCTGATACAATTTTCAACGTTTTTGAGAATGTACCTCCTCATCAGTGGTAAATCAGACAGCTCAATTAGTGGAACGCGTTTTGAAAAATTGTAGTGAATAAGGAAAAATCACGTTTTTATACTGTCCAAACCAAAGTTTAAGGGGAAATCACTTTCACTGTGAGGAATTTGAACCCTACTACCTATTTTTCCTAAAATAAATGAAAATTAATGGAAGACCAGGAAAATTTTTAATGGGGTCAAATATAGGAGACTTTTCACTTTGATGATCCATATTTTGACCTGATATTACGAAAACTTGGTTCGAATTCCAATAAGTCAACAATGGAGCGAATTTTAAATTGAGGCATGATGAATATTTTTTCCCATAACATTTTTGCTAGGACATTTTTGCATACACATAGATTAGTGAAAAAACGTGTAGGTACTATCCAATTATTCAGGTTAAAGCAATTTTACATTAAAAGTTATTTAAACATTTCAAACAAAAAAAAAATCCTAGGAGATACCAATTTTTTTCATGAGGCTTTAACAAATATGGGGACTTGCATAACAATTTTAGGCATTGGTGAGCAAATGTATCAAATATTTGGAAATGGAAGTAAAAATTAGGTTTACAGTTACGAATAGTTTTACATATACGAATAGTTTTCCTCTCTTTTAATCTTGGATAAAATTAATGATTTATTTTATATTTTTGTTTGAAAATCTGCAATACAAATAATGTTTAATGTTAGATAAAATGTCCAGCTGAATTTCAACTGATGATTAAATACAAGTTCTTTTAACAACAAAAATTATCATTAGTCGTTTTATATTTAATACATCAACCCCTGTGAATAAGGCTTTCATTTTTTTTTTTTCAAAAAAACAAATTCTTTGACATGAATCCAGATTTTATTCTATATTTGTTATTTTCGCCAGGTTTGTGTTTCTGACTAACTCTGATTGCATTTAAAAACTAAATTTTCAATCAAGAATCAAAGTTATGAAGCAGCGATCTCCTTCAACTTGAATCCTTAATGAAATTTTCGTTTTGATATTTTAATCTTGAATATAAAACATAACTTTGAGCTCAGTTTGAATACGAATTTTAAATTTTCTTTTCGAATCTGTATTATGCATTTTGAACCTAAATTCACAATCTAAATCTAAATTCCAGATAAATATTTCTATGAATTATTTAAAACCTCAAAAATCTCCTACTTCATTCTGGATTAAGTTTCAATATAAATAGTTTTCAATTATTTACGTGTAATTTAACTTGTAAATTTTAACGAAAATTTAATGCAGAAATTGTTTCAGATTTTTCAATTCTGGACTCATTACATTTTCTTATGCTTCATGCTTATGCTTATGAATCGAGGATAAAAAAATTCAAGTCCAAATTTTATGGTTGGAGTTTAAAATAAATTTTCTTTCCATACTTCGAAATGATGAATTTCGAATATGAAAAATCCATTTTATTTTAGTTTGATTTGCAAAGCCATCATTCGAATCAGGATTCTATCCCAATAAAGATCGGAAATATAAATCAAAAATAATAAACTAGGTATCTACTTACAAGAAATTTTCGGCCTATTTGTACGTCTCGGTGGTCGAGTGGTTAGCGTGGTACGACGGTAATCGCTGGTCCACTGGTACTGGGTGTTAAATGTTAATCTTAAGTTGTCCGCGTCATTTATTCAGTCTGTAAAGCCTAAATCGGCTAAAACGGTGTATGTCTTTTTTTTATTTTATGTTAAATCTTGCATAAACCGGGTATTTTGTTTCATAATTTTGACAAAACTGGTTTAACAATTTTTTGGACGCAAGATACATAATTGTAAGGACTGAATTAAAATTTTTGTCTGATTTTGCAAGTAAATTGAAAACATCTTCGCAAAATCTGGATAATTTGGCAAGCTTTGTCTAACTTTTTGGAGTCTGTTAGAGTTTTTGGAGGCTAACTTTTGGAATTCAATATGCGGGACTTATTATCAGAAGGGAGTTACCATCAAAAAATGAGAAATTTTTTGAAAAACTGGTCTAAAATTTGGGACCTGAGGTGAGATTTCGAAGTTTTTGATTAAGTTCTGAAACGAAATTGTTACTCTTGACTAATTTACGTTGTTCATCAAAATTCGATCAAGAACTTAAAATTTTAAGTTCAGCGAAAAACTTTTCGCTAGGATTTTTAGACCAATTTTCTACTATGATATTTTTGCTCACACAGTGCATGAATAATACAAATCAAAAAGAATTTTTTGTACTGTTTGATTATTCAATTTTAAGTTCTTTGACAACAGTTTTTCGAATAAAATAAAAACTTCCTTAAATCTTTGAAATGTGAGCTATATTTAAATAAATCATTAAGTAATAAAATGAAATCTTTGAATTTGCTGAAAAAAGACTGGTGAATTTAGATTAATTGTTTCGAACGTAGAAAAAGTTTTAAAGAAAATCATAAAAATAAATCAAATTTTCAAAAGTTTAAGTCATAGATTAAAATTTTGTGGCTCAAATCTGATTCTTGCAAACTCATTTCAAGTTTTAGATTTAAGTTTAAAGCTTGGCTTTTGAAAGAACTGCAACTGTAAATGTTAAACAACACACAACAAATATGGAATTTCCTGCAATTTATTTTACAAGAAGATTACAAAAAACATTTTTCATCGAAAATCAATTCCATAATTAAAATCATTTAGAGGATTTATAAAAAAATTAAAATCTGATTTTTTCATTAAAAAAAATGACAAAACAAACTGAAATTTGAATTTCAATTTATAATTTTTAGCTGAATTATGTTTTCAAAATGACGTGTTGAAGAGTTTGAAATTTTGAAGTTCAAATAACAATCAAAATTATAAGAATGCAATATATGCTTGCAATATGAATTCTTCAACGAAAAAGTCAATTTGATAATTTTATCTCGATTGTGAAACTCATCTACGAACTTATCTCAATCTGAATTATGAACTTGATGTTCATCTAAATCTTTATTCTGCACCTGCTGAACTCAATTGAATTTTGGGTTTGGGTTCAGATTTAGGTTTTCGAATTTCAATGCGATTTTTGAAACATAAAAAAAAGATTCCTGAATTTAGATTGTTATCCATGAATAACCATTTCAATGATAAGAATTTCAAATTTTGAGTGTAGAGTAGAATACTTCGCTTTCTTTTCTGGACCCTCATGGAGGGAGGGGGTCAGGGGCGGTCCTAGAGCTGGCTCATGGGGGTGATTTTCGTCAATATAAAGGAACGTTAATATCTGGGGTGAAATATCAATCATTTGAGTGAGCGAAATGAGGGGGTGGTCCAGACAACCATTTGGTGGGTATTTCGAATTTGCAACGCAAATATACATGCAAATATACCTGTAAACATATCGTATATAATGTAGCAAAACCAGTATATACGTATCATTTTGGAGGCCATTTGCACGACTTGTCATGCGCATCATTTACGACTACCCTGATTCTTTTTGGAATATACTATGACAATTTACATTATCATATAGATGATTGAGGTTGTAATATACGACATTTTTCGTAACAATATGGAAAATTTGACGACTTATTTGGTCGTCTTTTGCGACTTGAGTGCAGGGCTCTCATTTTCCGTCAGTTGAATAAAAATAAGATTATTATTTTTTTTTATACTTTAAACCAATCAGTTTATTCATCCATAAAAATATTAAAAATGAGATTATGAGAGGATCAAAGTAGTCGGCGGCTTCAACTGACGTCAAATTTTGAAGCTCCGCAAATTTTTCAAGAATTTTCGTTCTGTCGGAAAAGTATTCAAGAATATTGAAAAAAAAACCTGCCTACCAATTTTTCGACAGATTAACTAGAGGAAGGAAGATGGGCTGTTGATCCGAAGACGATTGGATTTGTATGGTTCATCTTGGACCGGGAAAAGTGACCAATCATTGGAAACCAACTCTACCTTTCATAGCATTTGCAAAGGATTTTTAAGCTAAGTATTCTTTTACTCTTATTGTTTTCGTTTGCTATTATATTTCCTTAGGTGATTTTTAGAATATTTATTTAAAAAATGTCCATGATAGCTGTAGTATCAATCGAGGCAGGGATAATTTCAATTCACAAAAACTCAGGATTTTTTTTAATAACGTTCAGTGACTGTCGTAAGAATATGAAAGACTGCAAAGAGTGGAAATTCTAGTATTGTTTTTAGGAGAAGAAGATGGGGAGGAGAATTATCTAGATTGTGTCATTTCGCTTTGCAAAAATCAATTTAGAGAACTGCTTTTATTTGCACGGTTTGTATTATCTCTGAAAGAATTTCCACAATCGTTTGCGTTTGCATTATTTTTCTGGCATTCTATGAGTGAATCAGTTTATTCTTTTGTTAGGTTTGAAAAGAATACATTTTGTTCTGGTTCTTTTAGATACGTTGTGAAAGTACTAATCAACCACATAACCAATTCTTATGAAAAACTGAAGTTTAAAATATAAACATTCCTGCACAATCAGTCAATTTTGTTTGTTACAGAGTGCCTAAGAAAAGAAACTGACTGTGCCTTTTATAGTTGATTTAAAAGAGTTTTGTACAAGAACTTTCATAGGAGTGGATGATAACCGGTGCTTTAAATCTAGAGACGTTGAGGCGGCTCAATTTTTTTTTATGAAGATTTGCGTGATTATTTGACATTTTCTTTCTTATAAAGGATTTTTATTCTGTAGGATACATTCGTCCCTGTTTAACATTTTAGAATCTAGGAATTTCATCAGAAGATTCTTTCTTGTCGAATGCATAAGGAATGGAGCCGAATGAAAAATAATTCTTTTATAAGTCTAATTTTTTTTTCATTGATTTTGTACATCTTCGGAGGTTAAGGTTTTTCAAACAGTGAGATTTGATAAGGAATCAAAAGAATTTTTTTCAATGCAACTGTTTGTTGATTCCATCATATTCGTTACCAATAATTTCTGCTATTATGAAGAGGTTGCAGTAGGTAATATTGGTACATTTAAGTAATCATATCAGAACATTAACTAGGTTTTCCACGAAAACATGACAAAATATCTTAAATTAACTTGTTGAAAAAGTTTTCTTCACCAAAAAACTACTCCTAAAATAACTTTTTCGATATATATATTTCAATTCGAAAAGACTTCTAATTAGTTATGTCGCGTAAAATGATTTAGTTATCGAAATTGTTTGTTCAATCGAAGAAATATTTCTTTTCAAGTTAATAACTAAGATATTTATCCTATGCTTGTTGTGATATTTGCTTATACATTCCATTCAAACTAGAAAACTAATATCATGCCGAGATCAGAGAAGCTTTAAGAAATTAATTAAACGACTATAATATTAATTCAGCTTCTATAAAAATATAATTCTATCATTTTAGAGAATTGGATGTGTTGAAAAGTGTCATGAAAAACGAAGAAATGTGGTTTAAAGTTAAGAATGTACTTGTACCAGTTCAGGTATTTCCATCAAACAACAATTTCAAAAATAGAATTTCAAAAACTAGATCACACTTGTCAAAGGTGTTTCCTGATTATATCCTTCCAACCATACTCCTAAACAAAATTGTTTGCTAGGATGCAGAGGTGACCTCGGTCCTAAAGCGCAATGTTATATCTCTCATCCCTTTCTATATTTTTCCTAACTATCTATTGACTACTAGGACGTGGCCGGCGCCGTTATTGATGTTCAAAGAGAGAGCATCAGTTTTGTACATCGAGAATAAGCTACTAATCCCAAGTACCATTCTTTTGACCTTTGTACAATATTGATGGGCTCGGTCAATCACGGAGTAGCAACCATTGGTGATGTGGAATTCGTTCTACTAAGCCACGCCTGCGATCATGGTTTTCGAAATGCATTTTGTGTAGAAAAATCAGAGCTAAACGACTATATAATTATTTAACAATTAAAAATATCTGTTTTAGACGTGAAATTCATTTAGTACAAATTGATATCTGAGCATTTCGGATTCAATGATTCAGGTGGATGTGAGTAGTCAATCAAGCTAAGCTAAGCTAAAAATAATATAAATGAGATTATTTCAAAGAAATGCATTTTTTGCTGTCAAATTCAAGTTTATATCATACAAGTTTATTATTTGCCAGATTGCTGATTTTATTGTTAGTACCTGGACTTGATCCCCTGACCATACGATCTGCAGCTCATGATGGTTCCTCGAAGCTATCTGGGATATATAAATTCAAGGGGATTTGCTTCAAAGGCATTAAATCAAAAGCAAATCGTATATTTCTATAACTTAAATCTTTTAAATCGTAGAACACGTCATCGATGATCTAAAAATAGACCAACATTTTGAAGCCACCTTTAATTCGATTCCAATCATCGATGTCCCATTATCATAAACGATTTTATTGAACTTTTTTGTATTCTTTTACGATTGCCAGCAAATACGTTTTACGAAAATCAGACATGCGAATTAATTTGCAAAGGTATACGATTGCATGCACATTATTACGAATCAATGCAGTTATATACGTTTTTTATTTCGAATTATTTTATGCATAGCACGACAAAATCTCTCAGTCACGGCTGATCACCGTATATCGGTAGTTTCACGGATTTTTTGCGAATTGTCGTGCACAAAGGTCGAGTTCATATGTACATAAATACGAGTCTCTCTTCTTGTCGTAATAAAATCATGCAATGCTTTTAAATACGATAAAGAATATGCATGAACCGCACATTGTAGGTGCAGATATACGAAAATGAGTATTTATAAATAACATTCTATACGATGTAATCTGTAAAAGAAAATACGACTTCTGGTTGTCTGGGGGGGTTGCGGGAGGGGGGATGGTCTGTTGCAAATGAATCTACAATATAAGCTGCACACTGCTACTCCTTCCTCCATGAATTTCACTGAACAATATGTATTTAAAAAAGTATGAAACAAGAGATGAATAATGAAGCGAATCTATAATATCCACTGCGAAAAAATGTTGATATTTTATTTTTATTTGTAGGTACATCTGGTTTTTTTTTTAAATTGTCACTTTAAGAGCTCTTTAAAGACTTTCTCGTTATAAATGTAACGAAATGTCAATGAAAATAATACACACCTTGTTGAAAGATTAAAATGTAGAAAAAAAAATTCAAGCTATGTATCTCCATTTTTTTACTGAGCTTCTAAATATTAGCGCTCTGATATTTTATGATTTGTCGAAAAATTTTACTTTTCATCGATAAGGCTGATCAACTAATTAATAAACATAACTAACGGGCATTCAATTCTTCATTGGGTTATTTTACTAAATCGTGATTTGGAAATTTTGTATTATAATTTTTTAATTTGGGAACACAATATATAAAATCAACACTTTAAATATAAATTAAGTAGAAAAACTTGATTATCAAAATCAGTTTGTGAACCTTAATTTAATTTGATTTGCTCTTCAATTTTAAGTTATCATTCCAAATTTTCAATTTAAATTGTACCTTCTACAAAAAATGAATTATAAAAAAGTGATTAATCTTTTTTATTGTTTATGTAGGTACCTTCACATAATTCCTATTTTGAATTATAAAAATATGAAATGAAGGGTTAATTTTGAAAGTTAATACTTTTCTTTAGTGAAGAGTCTCAATCTTTTGCAATTGAAGTAGTCAAGCTTTCAGATTAAGAATATCAAAACTGAAGCTAAATTTTAACTTAAAATTTCAATACTATTGTGTAGATGAGCTGAAAGCAGTATCGGTGACATAATTGCTGTAGATCTTGAAATCCAGGAGTGTTGGTTTAAAATGACTGAAAGAACTTCTGACTGTTTAGCATGATAGATTGCCGGAAAATAGTGAAATGATAAGGGGATAGTTTTAATTCACAAGGGAAAAATTTAAACCGAGGCAAACTGATTTTTTTTCAGATTTTTTCTCTTCCTTCTTATTTTCTGGCATTAAGTTATTTTAAAACGGAAAGATATAAAAGGAAAAAGGGGGGCTTCCATACAAATTATTTGCATAACTCGAGAATTAATCGAGCAAATAAAACCAAATTTGGCATCAAAAGTATTTGATTACGAAAAATACTTTTATGAATATTAAGTTCTCACCCCTCCATTCAATGGGGAGAACGGAAGGGGGATGGTACTTCCTTTCAAGTTTATGCATAACTCAAGAATTTACTACGCAAACAAAACCAAGTTTGGCATGGACGGTATTGCAATACGAGAATTTTTTCTATGTGAAAAAAATCATTTCTTGCAGTCGGAGGATAGAATTGGGAATATAGGAAGGGAGAGGAAAGCTTACATTTAACTTTTTTTTTACAAAATCCGAGAAATGGACAAAACTTAACATGGAAAATGATTCTGGTACGATTCTATGATTATCTGACTAACCGTCCTCCTTTTAGTGAGTAGGTACATAGGAGGATAGCCTAATAAATTTTATTGTAAAGCTTAAAAACTTATCAACCAATGGAATTAAATTTGATATAAGAGGATTTTTGGGCACGAAAAAATGGGTATGAATATTCAAGACCACGACCTCCATTCACCAGGGGGTGAAGGGAAGGACAGGGACTTATCAGTTTTTTAGCATAATTCCAAAAGTATCAAGAAAATACAACCATTTTTTTAGTTAGATTGTTTGCGTTCTCTTAATTTGAGACCCTCTTTTTTTCAGGGCGAAGCTAAAGAAGCAGATTAAAATTATCAGATCTTTAACACAAATTAATAGATCAATATTTAGAAAATTAGTTTAAGTCATCTTTGTGTTGCAATTCGAAACTCCAGCTGTAGCTCTCATTTTATAGCAATTGCTTATGAATTATGTTTTATTATGATTAAAAATAATGTCAACAAAACAATAAAAATTTGAAAAATTTCTGAAAATATTTGTTTTTAAAAGGTTTAGCAAAGCAAACCGGGTCAGCTAGTAAATGTATAAAAAAAAGTGAAAAATCGTATTTAATTTAAATTTTTTTCTTGATTTACTCATCATTTCCAACTGTTAAAAATGATTTTTAAGGAAAAATAAAAAAAATCATGAAATGAAGGGTTAAGAATTTTATGCATCTGTTAGATTAAAAAATCTCATTTTATGTCACATCTAATTCTTTAGAATTAGGCCAGCAATTGAATTGAGATTTAAATTCAATACATTGTAGATTATTCATCAATACTTACTAAAGCTTGAATTACTGGAAAAACTCTGAGGTTTAACCAGTATAAATCTGTAATAACGTGACATTGAAGCCTGCATTGAAAATTCGTGACAAGAAATAAAGAAACAGTACATTTTAACTGGCAAGGTAAGTTCAAGGATACTTTTAAAATTTCGTTACAAAAATTAATAAAAGTAAATCAACGGTAATTACCTAACTCTTAATCTAAAATGAGAAAAAAATTATGTCCGTTACTGAAACTTTGTTCAATATTTGTATGCTTTTGATATATCCTGGCTGCAGCCATCACACTTAAATTTTTAAATGTGTTCAAAGACTCATAGACTCAAGACCGCCGACCGTGTCCTATAGGAAAGCGTTTCAGTCTTCTAAGCCAGAGATCATGAGATCAAGTCTCGGTCACGGCATACATAGTACTCTTTCTATGGGTTGTTGGTGTTAGCATCAGTACGATGCTAGCCATTCAACCCTTTAAAGATGTACGCTTTAGTCTTAAGTAGAATTTAGATCTCTTCAAAGAAACATGAAGTTTCACTGAGATCCCATATACATTTGTTCGTTTAAAAAAGAAAGACAAGGCGGGTATTTTGCCTGTAATAAAGTTTTCAAACAGATTTTCTGAATTGAAATTTTAATTCATTCTCTATGCTGATTCGAGTTTGAAAAGCTGTCTAAATAAAATTTGTAACTCTCTATTTTAAGTTTTGAAATTATGTATTTAAATTTTTGTATCTTTTCACTTTTTAGCCCGTTAATTATTGATTAAGCTTTTCCGATTATTTTTCTGTACGTATCCAGACCGGGCAAATCCGGGCATTAGGTTTCTAAATTCAATACTTGATAATATCCGGGCAAATCCAATCCAAAATCTAGGTGTTTCCCAACAAAGCAAGAGAAATGCTAAAAAAATTAACACATGAAAAAATGATTTTTATCGAAGCATATTTCACAATTTAAAAAAAAAATGCATACGAATTATTCCACGAAAAATAAGTTGAAAATTTAAAATTTTACTCCTCCGAACTACCAAACTGGACCGAAAATCCGGGTAAGCCGTATTCAAATCCGGCAATCTAGAACACTTATGAGGTATCTATATTCAAATACATTAAATTATCGTTTTCAATTCAAAGAAAAAGGATTTGATTGAGGTGGTTTTTTAAAAAATTTTAATGTTGCTGCGTGTCAAAGTTTCAAATATTTTTCGAATATTTTTGATTGATTAATACGAAAACGATTTTGAAAATTTCAACGGGACATTTTTCATAAAGGACAATTAAATAATTGCGAGTGATTATAATTGTATAAAATTTGATGAGGTTTACGTTGTTTAATAACAAAACAGAGGTTATCTAAGAACTACTTTCTTGTATGTAAATGATAAAGTTTAATTTTCCTTTTAGCTACAGTTCAACTTTTGTGTACGATTTATTCAAAAATAAAAACGCGTTTTGGAAATAAATAATTTGATTTTATTTTCTGTTGTTTGAATAAAAAAATAAATTTATCCTTTGCATTTATTATTTCTGATGAAATATATCTTGATCTCTTTGCCGATGGATGCTTCAAAAACAGTGAAAAAAGGCTTCAAAAATCCTATTTTGCCACTTGGTCCTTTCCGCTTGTTTCTACAACGGATGCAATTTCAAAAGTCACAAGACTCAATTGTTGATTTAGCACGATTTTTTTAAATATTTTATGCAAAAGTATACCTACTTTTTTAAGCGTATTGCTCAAATCACTTACTCTAGAGTAAAACCGATCAATGATTATTTATGAAGTAACTAAGCCACATGAACAACAAAAAAATGTGAAATCTTTTCATCATCCATTTTTCATTCAACGATACAGATTAGAGGAAAGAATGCCAAAATGTAACAAATTCCCGGAAAAAAGAATACAGATTTCGTCTAGATAATCTTCGTATTTTACAAAATGGGGAATGATACTAACTTCAATATTTTTTTTCTCATGGTAAATTACTCCCAGTCTTCATGAAAATTGATCATTAATTTAAAACCTTTTTTTCTAAATCTTTTTGATATTTTACACTTTTGCTAAAAAGTGCACAATTTTTTTCAATGAACTTTGTATTTTCAAAATTTATACCGGAAACAAGAGCTGATGAAAAAAATTTCAAATTTGCATTTAGTGCTCCTGAATAAGTCGAAATCAGTTTTCAAATTCTTTGCGCCTCGGAAAAAGTGAATTTTGTTTCCTTGTGTTATTGTTATGAATCAGATTTTGGGTTCTAGAGATGATTTTGAATCTCTATCGCCAACACCAATTCTTTCATTTTGTAACAGCTTTTATAAATACTTTTTTGTCCCTTTTTGGCTTTTAAAACTCATAGGGAACGCAAAAGTCATAACACGTTTTCTCTATTTTCGATTTATTGTTGCTGAAATCTTTTGAGAAGATTTTTTAAAACTTTAAACTTACTATGAATGAATATTTTATATTCGATTTCTGTTTGGCATTACTTGATTTTTTTTCATGGTTATCCATAATATGAGTGTTTGATGTGATACATTTGAAACAGAATTAAATAAAATCAGATCTGAAATTTAAATTTTGTTTTGTATTTTATATAATAGGTTATTAATTTTAAGTTTATAATTTAAATTTGAATGGTGGAAAATTGAGAGTGAAAAAAAACTCGCGTAAGAGAATCTTTACTGTGATTCAAAACCTGAATTCATAAGTCATGAATTCCTTGTAAACGCAAGTGAAAAAAGCACTGCTTTAGAGTTTAAAATGAGGTTAGCATTAGACATCTGATATGACTTTATAAAGTTTAAAAATTCTCAATAAACCAGCTGTAAACAAAAGAGAAAAAAAAAACAGAATGTTTAATTCAAATTTATATTCAAATTTCAGATATGTATTAGCTTTTTTTTTTTTTTCTTATAGTAAAGTTTTATTAGAATGATTTTTCCCGATTCTGAATTGATAATTATACTTCAATTTAAAAAAATATTTTGAAGTACAAAAAACTCTTAATGGGAAGCTTTTTGCTGCTCAAAATTTCATCAAAAATAAATTCAATGCGGCATCAACACTTGTTGTTTATTGCGATTGAATTTGTTTAGTGAAATATTGGTGACTAAAAGACAAAAAAAAAAGATTAGAAAGTTAGACGGTCAATTGAAGTCATACATTTCTTAAACGCCTACTGGAAAACTGATCACTCCTATGGATAATTTGACTAAAATTTAAATTTCTTGTCGAGCGCCAAAAGAATAATTTGATATTTTTTCCGGCTCTATTTATTAGGCCAAATCAGATCGAGAAATTATACATAACAGAAATCAGATACATTTTTGTGCCATTACACGTTATATAAAATATATCGTTTGATACTGCGCTTTGGAAAATAGTTAGGAATAAGCGAATACACCTGTGCAAGTTTGTAGGTAAGGTAAGATGTTTCAAGTCCTAATTTTTGGCACAATCACTTGCTGAAACAGTACAAACCGAATCGCTCAGTCCATGTTTATTGCCCGAAGGAGGTTCCAAAATTAATTGACTGCTCAAAAGTGAAGCTAAGAATTTGATAATGTTCTTCACATTAATCATCGGGTCCGGCAGATCAACCCCAGTCCCAGTTGGTTTATGTTGATGTACGAACGAGTTTTTTTCCTGTGCTGTTTTTCGGGTTGGTTTGGTTTACGGCGCATCCTTTCGGTTTCGAGGAATCTACTAAGTCTCTGCGACCAATCTTCAAGCTTCGGCTGGATGGATGGATAGATAGAGCCTTCTGCAGGAAAGACATCGACATCGGCTTGACAACGACGAAGCGAGCAGCCCAGCAGCAGATCTGATGAAGTGCACATCTGTTTAATTTGCATAAAGTAATAAAGTCGGCGAAATTGCCATATTAAAAATAAGTTAAATTTTGTGTTTTTGCATAATATTTTTTCGCCTTGATCTCGATATCCCGGCTGGGTCTCTCCCGATTTGAGATTTTTTTTTGGTTTTCGGGACACCATCACTTGCCATGGCAGGGCTTGAAATTCAAGACAGGGGTCGTAAATCTGCGAGCAAGATGCGTCGGTAATTCATTTTAATGAGAACCGTAGCCGTCGTCATCGTGCAGAATTTTACTACACCAAAAGTCCTTTTCTGGTGGAACCGACCGAGAATATCGCCGCCATTTGTTCGGGAAAACAGGAATGCGCCAATTCTCGTCGCAGAATGGGCAAATATAAACATATATTTTGGCTGTTCTGGTTTTAATTGCGCCACATTCTTAAAGGCGGCTGCTTCAGTCCCTTAGATTTAGGGAAGCATCTCGAGCCGAGACAAGTCCTGGGTTGCAATCGACCGAAAGTGGACGCGTGAAAAGATTGCATTTTCCATTTGGCCGATCGTTAAGTCTTAAGTCCCCATCAACAGCAGCAACAACTCAACGAAATACAGCGCATGATAGATTTGAATGAAATGTTCTCGCCCAGCCAGGATTGGGGAAAAGGCACGGCAATGTGTGAGGAAAGGGTGTGAAAATTTGTGGGTGGAAATTTGGAAAGCAGTTCTCCTCAGCTTCTGCTAAACTCAACACGCCATCCGTTCCATTTCGTTCCGGGATCAGTGGAAAAAAGACCTCGACCGGTCGACGCGGCACGGCTTGGCGGTGGGATGTCACATGTTTCTTCTCATCTGTTGAAACGAGGCAAGAACATCTTCCCGTGCAGCATCGCCGAATCGTTCATGGTTGGGAAGTCGAGTTTTTGTGTCATCGCGGTTGTTTTTGGCGGAAGAAAAATTGTCGTCTGGAAGGTTTTCTCAGCTGGTTTTCATCTTCAGGGCAGCATCCTGTCGTTCCTAGTAAATGTAATAGCATTGGGGGGGAAAATGTCGGGTATTTTGAGGGTGGATGGAAACGAAAGAGTTGCTAAGAGAAAGGACGGAAGAGTATAACGAAGAGGCGCTTGCCACAATTCTGTGGCGTTAAATTGCGGACATTTTCATCCGATTCGAATCGGGACAGACTTGTGAAGATGTGCGTGTTGTTTTTATTTCCTCCGTCTGGCTGCGGCAGTGCAGCACCAGGGTGTGAACATTAATCATTTCCCAGTTATAATATCAATCCATCCCATGTAATAGCGCATCTGTTTTATGTATTAAATAACATTCAACCCCTCTTCTGGGAGTTCGGGAAAACTTTTAGCACAAAATAAATATTTTATGCTTAGCTATTTTTGTAAGGAAAATTTAACCCTACACAGTTAGGGAATGGGATATACTTTATTCGAGGAAAGCTTGTTTTAGAAGGTTATAGATCTACGAGTTCTGTTTTTTTTAAATACATTTTCTCAGTGTTCGGCATCGCTAACTGAAAAACTAGTGCCACTAATTAAAACGTAACTCATTCAAATTTAGCGATCGCTAATTAAATTCGCTAAATGTGCCGAAAAAGTTATCGCTTCAAACTTAAAGATCTAATTGCTAATTGCTAGCTTTTGACCACGCAAGGAAAAACACGACCAAGAGATTGTTTCAAAAATGTGTGTTGTGAACTTTGTTAGTTAATTTTTAGTTTTTATTCGTTTCAAATAAAAGTTATGGCACCCAATTTTCCATCAATTTATTTTTCATTCAAAACACTCAGAGTAGGAAGTCACCGAAAGCAATCAAGGCTTACTGATGATCATCCTTCGGTATGTAGGAAGTTTTGATGCCAATTTGCAAAGCCGATGAACTCTTCACGTGGCAACAGTGAAATGGATACCTACTTGGATGTGATTGTTGATCTTACTTATGGGGTGGAAAAAAACGCTATTAGGCTTGTAGATGCATATTGCTGAAAATAGTAATGTTTGCTTCAGGATCAAGTCGACTTTAACATTTTTTAAGCTAATTTATCCAAAGCTTGATAGATTACTCGCTTTTACCCGGACTTGCCCAGCTATTGGATAAGATTTCGTTGAAAAAAGTCCAGATTTTACCAGGATTTATTAACTTTATTTGCAAAATCAAACATAAAACTATAACATAAATTTTTTTTTTGTTTCGATTATAGTCGTTTTACCATTTTTATGGCATTCGCGACTTTATCAACGTTGCAGTTGGCGGATCGTTATTGAAGAACTTATCCGGTACAACTGTGTTCGATGTTTACTCTTGGGCTCGAACTCGCGGACATCGGCTCAGGAGACAACAGACTTGCCAACTGAGCTATATCGCAAGCCCATAACATAAATGATTTTTTTAATAAAAACAGTATTTTTTTAAGCAAGTTTTAACTAAATAATCATGAACGGTTTCTGGAATCTTGAAATGCGTTTCAATATCTGCTGATATGTTATAAAGAAAAAAAAAAAACATTCAAATGTTTTTCTTGTTAAAACTTGTTGAGAATTTCCTTAATTTTGTTCAAATTTGCTCGGATATTGCCCTGAGAATCTTTTTTTTTTTAATTTATGGTAACGCCACTAGAACACCTTATTTGTAGCTAAGTATAGTATGTATGTTGGTAATCCACCATGGGTGCACGGATTCACCGCAGTTTCTGCCAAAGTATGGGTTCACATACATTCCTTAGATTATTAGGTTCGACAAATCTCCAATGCAGCGCGCCACCATACCCGGACCCCATGGCTTCGTATGAACTGTTATGTGGTGAATGTATTGCGTGTGTTGATGTAGGTATATTTTGGAAGAACGAATCAATCAGGTGGGCTAGTTTACTTACAGGTATTCCGGCATCCGTGTATATACCTGGCCAGCTGGCAACTGATTGAACATTCCAATTATATAGTCAGTTATATAATGAAACACATCTTACCTGTCGGCCCGCTTATGGGATTCGAACCCAAAAGTTTTTCTTGCCGATACCGGGAATCGAACCCAGTACGCCTGGCGTACCAATACCAGACTCGCGCCAGCCTATCCACTAGACCACATCGGCGCTTCCTTATTTGTAGCTAAGTATAGTATAAGGTAAAATTAAAATGGATTTGATTGATTTTATAAAATGTTAAGAATCTGTTCTGTTAGTTTGAGAATAGAGTGGTATAAACTTGAGAATTTTATCATTGTAAAAAACCAGAAAAAAAGAAACGTTAGGAAATCCTTAAAAACTAAACGGATATTAGGATAAGGTTAACTTTGTAGAGCTGATACTTCTAATTTGGTCCAACACTCAGTTTCAGAAGTCAGACACATATGTTTGATTCAGTAACATATACATATATACATACACAAGAAGTTTCTAAAACAAAAATTTAAGTCTCTAGAAAAATATGAACCTAGATCCAAAATAAATAAAAGGGAGTTTAAACCAGATATCAGAACATGGATAAAAACATTTTACAACATGAAATACTGATAACGTGTACTACTAAACATTAGCTTACACTCAAATGTTACAAACTGCTCAAAATGACGCCACACTTCAACAAAACATTTTTTTGCTCAATAATTCTTGGGGTTTAAAAAGACACCGTGTTTTCACTCTTCATCCGTATTTCATTACTGTATCAGTTTAAAACCGACCGAAGGATGGATTCCTGAAATGCTTTACAGAATTCTTTAGATTAAAAAAAAACAATCCTAATCAAATTTATATTTGGACAAAGCAATGGTGCTCGATGCATAATAATGGTCAGGCTGGCCTAGGCTTGTCTAATAACTTTATGCGTAGTTATCTTCAAAATCGTAAACAAATTTTCCAGATTGATAATACTCCTAGTTCTCAAATGCCTACACGCTCGAAAATAATTAACCAATTATCGTTAAAAAGTAACCATTTTCACACCTTTCCGCGATAAGTGATTTTTTGACTTTTTCCATAGAAGTCATTTTTTACCTTCTCTTGAGAAGTGAGATTGTGGTTACTTTTGAACCAAGAGATAAAATTACCGAGAAGTTGGAAAATGGTTATTATTGAACCAAATTTTGAAAGAGGGTTTCTAGTACCTATTTCATTATAGAAAATTTCTGAAAAAATGAAATAAAAATGTTGATTTTCAAAGGATTTACTTTTATTTCTTATTTTATTCAGAAACAAATGGTATGTCTAGTAATTGTGTGTCATTGATGGTGTGTCTGGTGATGATGTGTCTAGTTCTGGTTTGTCAATCATCTCACCGGCGTTCTTGGAAGCGTTGTCCTCGTAACTCGTAACCGAGATTGATGATGGCATTCGTAAGCTGAACAGCATCAAACAGGTGGGTGGCAAATGGTCAACCGAATTGCACACAGTGCTGCAATTTTCTGAAAGCACAAAATGAGAATGACTTTGAATTTCTATCAGTGTAGAAAGTTCAAGCTGACATGAATGGAGCCGAAACGTCAGCCAATTCAAAAGCTTCTGATCGGCTCAGTCATTCTCATGCTTTCGTCAAGCTTTGTCGATATAGCTGTCAGTCAGTCGAAAGCACATTCGTGAACCAGAACAAACTTGTTTCGCTCGGCTGCTACGATAGCGATTTTCGCTCTTTGTCTCGATCAGTGAATGCAGCTGTAGCATTCAATCAGTGTCAGCAAAAGTTGCTGATAATTTCGGTAGACATTTGTTTTGCCATTTTTGCAATTGGAATTTGAAATGAAAACACGATTTGTAAACCGCTATGACTAAACGATTTTTCAAATGACGGCTTCGTAGGTTAGAAATTTCTTACTGATGTATATTTTACTAAAACTTTCTCAGGGATATTTTAGCGACAATGACTTTAATGACAAAATACATATATTGTCTATTTTTATGACGAATTATCTGCACATAGTGTTTGTTACTAACCTTCTTTTAGTTTTTCTTAGATCATCCTTGAGATAAATAAAATGACCACCTCATTATTTAATCAATTTTATTGCATTCGGATTATTTTACTTGCAAATTCATAAGTATTCCATAATATTAACCTGCAATCGTAATTGGTTATGATAAGTTTCAGGATTTAAAAACAAAATGTTGAGAAGTTCAACAAAATTCAATATAAAAAACTGACATCGCATGCATCCAACTACTCAAATAAAAACGCAATTTTGAAAGGTTTTTTCATAATTAATTTCATCGTTGATTATCGTACACATAGTTTCTTCCGCAAGCCTACCCAGCTAACATGAAATCGTAATAGAAATGATAATCCAAATCGAATATTAAGACATTTTCAATAACTATCGTAAACAAATTGGTGTTGAGTGATTTTCTATCATTCATTTACGACAAGCTTTGCCTAAAAAAGTTGAATCGGATAGCAGTTTAGTCAATTCGTAAATATGTCTCCAAATAGTTGAGTATACGCTAATTCGACATTTACGATTTGAGTGAACTGATTTACGATAAATGGGCGATCCTTTCTCCGGTTTCTTCCTTTGACCGGTTCGTGAATAGAAAATCTTAGATATAGAGCTATAGCGCGAATCATTTCAACTGAGTTGGCATCGTGGTAAGATACCGGAAAGACAACTCGGAGGCTGGAGTTCAAATCTCGGTCGGGGAAATTTTTTTTTGTTTTATTCAAATTACTTCAAATAGTATATTTAGCTTTTAGTGGGGAAATCGAATCGTCAAAATCTTGTCATTGTAGATATATCGCCTCCACTTTTATAGCTATATGGTATTTTGGTAAGTTTAATACAATCTTTTCATCTGGTATATTCGTTTGATTAATTCTGTTGTTCCTGCGATATACCCTCTTAAATGTTTGCTGGGTAGCGAGTCGATTCGCCCAAGCTTTGTCACCATTCGACTAAACTTTATGATATTGAAATAAAGCTTTCATCAATATCAGCATTGTTTGCCTGAAACTGAAAATGAAGATTTGCTAATCTCATGAACCTGCAAAGAGCCTGAATGTATACTAACAATCGATGTCTCCGATTGGTGAATGAGTGTGCAGTGTGCTTTCGGGATTGAGCTTTCTGTTCATTCTCGTATGAATCCAGTTGGAATTGAACTGAACGATACACTGCAATAAATTCAATTGAATATTGAAAGCTGACACTGAAAATTTGCAGCACTGATTGCACACCATGACGATTGTTCTTGCTGTTTACAGACGCTGCAAGTTTCGTACCAGGTCACTGATGACCTGATGCTGAGATTGTTGGCGGATCACCTCGAATCAAGCGAGCAACACTACCTCAGCAATCCCGTAAAACTGCTGTGCTCCGACACCTAACGGTCTGGCCTGCTTCGTTTCTTCTACTCTTCCATAAAATTCATCCATCTCTTCCCGTTCCGGAGGGTAAAGCTGCCAAAAGAAAAATTGCAGTTTTTTGCGCTGTAATCAAATTAGCAGGTTATACTTACTGAAACTTTTTCCAAATATTTCGTGCCGCAGTATCGACTGCAAATATCGAAGCTATCGTTTTCTCCACCGCCGGGTGAGTTTTTCCGGTAGTCCCACCTGCTTCAGCTCCCTCCAGATCATACGGAAAATGACCGTACCAGAATTATTGTTTCCAAGCATAGCATCACTGCACCAGATCGCAGCAGGTACAGGTTGCAGGTACAGTTGCAACTCCCAATTACCATGAGGATCCTCAGATTTCGGCATCCTATTGAGGAGGAAAAAATCTTCATCAAATGGAATTCCGTTTTTTCAATATTATACCTACTAACCTTTCTGAACTATATAGAGGGTGTTCGTCGGACCGTTTTCACTGGCGCAAAATAAATACTGAAAAAAGATAATTTTCTTTTTTGCTAATAAAACGCACCCGCACCTTGCTGCAGAACCAATAATATTCAAAATGGTGGCGATGAAATGCCAAATTTTTCAACCATTTATTTGTTTTCATTCGAGAACTACCAAAATGGTTAAACATTCAAGAAGAAAAATTATTAAAAAATAACCATATTGCCAGTTTTTAAGTAAAAACCAAAAAATGGTTATTTTTAAATGAGCGTGTTTTGTGTGGACGGATTAAACCGACATCTTGTCATTGGTCATTAGCGTGCAAGAAGTCAGTCGTGCCAGTCGGCGATCAAGTGAGCGAGTCAATTAGTGTGTGTGTTCCCCTGGTAGTTCGTGATCCAGTGCTTCCGAGCTTCGAAGCTCTGGACAGCTCTACAAACCTATAACTGTCAGTGTTCCGCAAGAAAGCGATCCACTACCTCTACTATTTTTCATATATGTAGAAGATACGTGAATGATTTACCAAATCTTCCTCTAAATGGTATTCCAAGGCTTCTGCGGATAACACGGTTCTTGAATACTCAAATCATAATGTAGAAACTACATTTAATGAAATGGAAAACGATCTAAATGTTTTTTTTGAAAAATACCTTCAAAACAATCTACTCACTTTGAACGCAGCAAAAAACGAAAAAAATCTTTTCCGTGGAATTGAAACTAGATTACTGCTACACTCACCTCTGATTCCCAAAATATAGTCGTATTTGTCACTAGTAGTATTCGTGTCACAATTCAGGGCGACAACACTTTCTCATTTTGGGAACATTAACCTCAAAACCGGCCGTGTTCGTCGGCCGGCTGCTCGATTTTTGCACTGCATTTTTTGGAGGTTAATTGTCCGGTTCTTGTCCTTACACGCCAATGTAACGCCAGTTAATGAGCGTGAGAAATGTCAAAAACAACTAATCAGAGAATTGATCTTAAAACATGCGAAAAAATCACCTTGTCTCCCGATAGGACTTGAACTCACACCTTACGCCTCTCCGAGGCTCATGTATTAAAATTCAACGACAGGAGGCAACCTAGCGTCTGAACTTAAAATCGCTCGATCAAATGTCCCACGGTTGGCAGGGATATGTTCTCCCATGTGATCATCATCATTTTAGTTGTTTATTCACTTACTAACATTTCATCTTACGGTAGTTAGGCTCATATTTGGATATTTTTTGTACGGAAGGATTTGCGTTGCTTTCTCATATACTACACGGATTGACTAACAAAGATGTTGTCTGCGGATGAAATGTAAGCCGTAATATAAGTTTAAAGGAAATCGGCGGTAGTTCCAAAAAAGTTATTGATGAACAGTAAGTTTTGCTTTTGGGACGGCGTCGGAATATTACATGAGATCATTTCCCAGAGTCATAGAAAAAGAAACTAGAAATAATCAGAAATGGATCGAATAAAATCTTAAGTCGCGTCATAGTACCTTCCACCCAAAATAATGAAGAAATTATTTATACGGGATTTTTCACTTAACACTTGCCTTGTAGTAAACACAGTGTATAACGGAAGCCGTGGTAGTAACTACTTTATTTCCACATAACTAACTCATGAATTTCACGTAAAGTCTAAGTGGATTGTTTGCAGTACTTTTTCTCGAGCGTGTGTTAAATATTAAATTTTAATCTGTCAGCAGCTTTTGTTTACTACTTTGAAATATCGTGTTTAACCTATTGTGTTTGTTTTTTGGTGATCTCGTGGATTTCCGAATACCAGGAACCGTGTCCGTAATTTCTGGCGCTCAAAGTTTCGCATAATAGTAGAATAAATTCTGCCTCAGGCAGTAAGATGGTTCTTCAGATTGAGAAGTTCCGGCACATCGAGAAGGATGTCATTTTCGGTAGACCACCGATTAATAGCTTCAAAAAAGCGTTTGCATTTTGGTGAGTTCGTTTGAAGATATCTTTTGAAATCTGTTTCGGTATCTGATTTCTCAATATTTTTCAGGCAAGTGAACTTTGATCTAAACTGGAAACAAACCCAAAAGAACTGAAGGCTAGTTCCGTGTACTCCATCCAAAAATTTCATAATTATTGTGATAGTGATAAGTGATAGTGGTTGTGTATTTTGTTAAATAATTTTGAAATTAAATTGAATGCAATTTAGTTTCAATGTTATTCATTACAAAAAAAAGCAAGGAGAAAATCGACCTAAATTTAACTTCGAAACCAAAATTATTTCATGCCTTTTACATAATCGCACCGTGTCGAACATACTTAAAATTCACGTAGGTAAATTATAGGTGAAGTTCATAGCGTGCGAATTTTTATTGAGGTGCATTCACATGGTTTACTGGTACGTGAAAATCAATTGGATAAAAAATATGTAGTTTTTCACGTAGCCATGACGTGCGGATTATTTTGCGTGTAGTAAAAAGTATATAAAATTTAAATTTTTTTGAACAAAATTTGATGCAGCACCAAATTGAGGCTCTCAGAGCCAAAGGGGTATAAGTGACAAAATGGTCGATTTTGAGTTAATGATGCGAAACGATTTTACAGATTACAAACTATATTTGGTGATTTTTTCGGAATTTTTAGAATTTTATTTACGTACTTTTACATTAGAAAGAAAAATAAAAATTCCCGAAAAATATATGGAAAAAGGCCAATCACATCAATTTAAAAGCTTGTTTTCTCGAAATAAGCTTTTATGCACTTATACCCCTTCGGCTCCAAGGACCTCAATTCTAACTTTGGCGATTGTTAGCAATTTGAAATTTCTTCAACCTGTACAGACTCAGAGCTAAGCATCTTTCAAGGTGCTGCTTTCATTAGAAACAGAAGCAAGAAATAAACCTCAACTGATTCAAATATTACATCTATTCCAGTCAATATTTGTAAAAACACTTCTGCTTGACATATTTATGGCTGGAATGAACTGGGAAGATGGATATGCTCTCGTCTACTCTACCGGATGGTCGTATTTTCAGCATGACACATGTGCAACCATTTCCCAAAACAAGCATACAACATGAATCTAACACGCCGCATATCATTCTCTAACCCAACGAGACGAGGTCGAGGGCCCACACAAAAAAAGGGTTCCGAGCCCGCCCGCCCAGCATAAACAAGAAAGGAAGAGCTGCGCTTGTGTGAATTTCGAGTTTAAGAGATCGATGTTTCGAAAATAGCCTAAGTGCAGTTTTTGTTTTCCTTCCGAGATGGTGGTGCTTTTGCTTCTGTTGAGACTATTGGCGGTTTCCACGTCTGGGATCAGAGACATCCCATTTGGTGGCGATGACGAGTGTTGTGCACATTGAAATAAATAAATGAAAAAAAAAAGAGATTTAAATCGAAATCGGAAACGCTCACTGAAGAAGATAGTAAGTTGTTATCAAAATACCGGTGTCTGAACGTTTCTTATATCGTGGTTGAATTCAAGGAAATATTGCGATTGCTTTGATTCAGTAGAATTTTTCAACCAAGTAGGCTCACAACACCTATTAGAGAGATTTAAATCGATTTTATGTAGAAAATTCTCGGCAGGTCACTGACAACATTAGTTAAAATCACTTTATTATTGTCAATTTCATGAATTTTTAGACTACTGAGAGAATCTGATTTGACAGATAACAATTCCGCACTCACTAACACCATCACATTGTTTATATAAACTATCATGTGCTAAAAGTGGAAAAGGGACTATATGAAAAAAGGACCAACATCAAAGTTCAGTTACTTCAAATTATTTCTACCAAAAAATCAACTTTCATACGCACCGTTGCCGTCTTTAACAAACTGCGCAGATTGTACCTATTTAGACCCCCGTGCAAATAATTTGCGCGCAGTAAAATCTGCTCACAGACCTATACATAGACAATGACACATATCGATATTCTTTACATCTTTGGATAAAATTGAATTGAAAACAATTGCGACTGGTGTGTCAGTAAAAATTGTCAGTGAATCCATAATTTTTTGGCTAATTTTCAGTAATTCGAAAAACGCCCGAAATGCATGATTTATTTGTTCCACTTACATTCTTGTACCCGAATGTACAGAATGCATTCTGTTTTCTGTTCGTTTCTTTTCATTTGTTACGGTCAATTTTCGTTATTAAACTCCTTGGTTCGCATTTCATAATAATTTTCGCCAAAACAATAACGATTGTGCCGTTTGGAAATGTGATTCGAAAATCAGAAGCGAGCAACGGCTGATTTGAAAAACTGACACTGGTTGTCTTTGTGTGAGTCAGTGCGAAAATATTTCTGCGTGGAAATTATTTGCACAGGAGTCTAAATAGGTGCAATTTCCGCAATAGAAACTTGCCGCAATAAAATTATAATCCCTCCCACTGTGCAGCTCGCTGGAGTCGGGTGAAATGTCTAACAGATGTTTTCCTTTGAAGAAAAGAACGGGAAAGGGGTTTCCCTGCTTGGCTCCCGATTGGAAAACCAGAAGGCGCTCATCTGCCTCATCATCATCATCAGCCGGGAAAACACCATCGAGGCATTTTTATTTTTCGGCAAGGAGGAACGATTGATCCCGCCGGGTATTGCTCCTTTGTTTGGATCGGTTGGGTGAATGGAAAGAGAGAGCCGGTTGCGCCATGCTGCCATGTGAGACTTTCGAAATCGGAAGCGGTAATGTTACGCTCCAGCAGTCGCCAGCGAAAACGTCGAAACGCTCTAAGTGTGTTGCCCTTCTGGGGGTGTTAATTGGATTAAGACAGAACGGTTTTCCAGTTGCTTATTCTGGGATGATTTATTTCTGTTCGGAGCTCAAGAACTCGAATGGCGTGAAATATGGATGACACGTAACAGAATAAATAAGACATCATGTTTAACCAAATGTTATATAACACCACAACAACTCTAATTTAATTAAGGTTTCTGGTTTCACTAAAATTTAAAATGATAACTTTTTGTTCGTTATTTATTGATTACTAGCTGATTCGATGTGCTTTACTAATGACATTTGAATAAATAATTTGAGTTTTGATTTATTTATTCTCATTCCTCCTTCCTGTCACTTCTCTGCAAGAAGTGAGGGGTCTTAGATCGTCAAAGATATTATGCTAACAATTGTATGGGTGCCTCCTTCCTCTTCCTATCTTTCCACAGGAAGTAGGGAGGGGTCACAAATGGAAACATTTCTCGAATTTAAATACCCATGCCCTCCAATATCTAATCTCCAATGAAAAGAGTCAGGGGTCCCAAATAACCAGAAAAGCATTCTTCCTATCCAAATACCTTTCCAGATTGTATCCCATTTACCCGAAAACTTTGGCCCAGAATGATTATTCCCCAGAAAGACAAATACCCGAAATCAGAATGCACCATTTGCCAGAATTTTTTTTCCCAGAATGGACCATTTTCCAGAATTTTCCAGAATGGCATAAATTCCAGATTTCTTCATTTTGGATTTTTTTTCATTTTTCTAATGAATTCTTGTAAATTTTATACGATTCGAAATTTTATTTTTCAAAGTGATTTTTTAAATGGTTAAATGGTTTTAAATAGGTTTGAAATTTTCTAACTAAATTTATTTTAGAACCAATATTGAACTTTGTTTAAGGTTTGGGTACTTTAATTGATTTAATGCTAACCATGGTCCTTTAAAAAACCGTTTTGTTATCCGACTCCTCACGCTGCGCGTTCGAACTTGAAAGACATTTTGCCCTTCACGCTGTCGCGTGGCGGAAGGGGCTAAGGGATCACCCCTAGCTTTCAAGCAGACCTAGGCAGCCCCGGCAGACCCTAGACTAATGTATTAGGGCCGCCGCTTTCGACGGCGGGTCGGCGGCCACCCCGGATTGGGAGCTTCGGCAGCTTTGTGTCGCCTCGGCCCCCTCATCCTCGTTGGTTGCGGCTTTGTCGCAGAAGAATAGTATTATGTGAACCCAGTTTTTGTGGAAAAAATCTCTTTTTTTAAATTCCAGTTTGGATGAATATGTTAAATTTTCTGGGAAATGGCAATTCTGGTGAAAAATTTTCAAAGAGATGGTTCATCCTGGTTATTCTTTTCTGAGAAATGTTTCATTCTGGTAAAAACAAATCTGAGATATGGTTCATTCTGGGGAAAAAAATTTCTGGGAAAGTGGATTTCTGGTGATTTTTCATTCTGGGCAATAGTTTTCGAGAAAATGGAGTACAACCACCTTTCCATGCCAATTTCGGTACCATTTGCTTACTAAGTTCTAAGGTTGTGCAAAAAATGTTGTATGGAAGCCTACTCTCTCCTCACTATCTCCCCACTGGAAGTACGAAGAATTTCAAAAAATCATAGAAACTTTTTTAATCCTACTCAAAATTCCTCGCATACCAAGTAATGCATACCAAACAAAGTTTTGTAAAAAAAAAATTTCTACCCAATGGGAAAAGTAACAATATTGAAATAACCGCAAAATAATCGAAATTGAAATAATTGAATTGAATAATTTTGTTTTGTCGAAACCAAGTTTTAAGCCTTTCTCTTACTAGAAAATAGGTAAATATAATTAAATAGTATGAAGGTGATGCTTAAATTTGGGGTTCATATGAAAATATTTGCATAATTTTTAACAAACTAAAGAGAATTTATAACTGTAGTTTCCATAAGAAACTGCTTAAAGACCGCTTAAAGACAGGGGTTAACCCTGTTCTTTCCAAGGTGATCAACAACTTCGAGCGTTTTCATTCGATCTGGGTGAGTTGGAACATTTCGACTTTCACACCATATTTGAACGTCTGGTTAAAGATTGTACACACTAAGATTGAAATTATTCCACTCGGGATAATGACTTCTCGAGCCATGAGGAAATTGCTTGATTCAAACGACGTTCGAATTGAAACCCACCCGAATCACGGGAAGGTTAATTTCTCCTGTAATTTGGGACGAAATTTCAACGAATGCACAGGTACTCGAACAATTGTCCCGTATTACGGGAGATCGTTAACGTCAACCGTTTCCTGACCTGCTCTTTTAAATTTCGTGTCATGTTGAAGAAGAATTGAAACGCTTGGTGCCAAGTAATTTTATTTCAAGTGGAATTAATTTCCTCAATTCTAAGTTTTACTCAAACAGCAACAATTCCTGAAGGCTTGGCTAAAGAAACCGACGGAATTGGAATAAAAAGCCAACATTTTAATGAATTGGCCGTCGCAGCTTGTATTATTGTACCAGAGTTATGTAATTTTCATTTAAATCTCGAAAAAAAGCAGTCTTAAGCCTACACATGAAATTCGAAACTCCCCGTAAACCACAGGAGAAATCCTTTTCGATCATACAGGGAAGTTTGAAAGTAGTTTTCCTATAGTTTTCTGTTCTGAGATCGTCCTGTTATTTTAGCTGTTTACAGAACAAAATCGTCCCTACCACAGGAAAAAAGAAGTGTATACAAATTTTGTAAATTTTCATAATTTATTTCAAATGCATTATGTACATTTTTTTGATTATTTCGTTTTGTTTACAACTCGGTGTAATTGATCATTGCAATTAATTTTTTTTCAATTTGAAAAATGAGTTGCGCACACAAACGATTTATGATTTATTTCATAAGACAACTCCGAAACATTTCATATACAGTCCCCCCACAATCATTAGTCACTTAACGCATAGGTCGGCAACCTGCGGCTCGCGAGCCGCATGCGGCTCTTTGGATATACATCTGCGGCTCTTTAGCTCACTCCGCAATTTTAGGATAAAATCTTTAAAAATTTGTGCTAAATCGATTAATGAGTCTTGTGACCTATCACACGGATTTTTTAGGTCATCAGGAAATTTTAATGTTGCATTCGCTGTAGGAACAAGCGAAAATAACTGTTGTTTTTAAACAACAAAAACCAAAATCAAATTATTAATGTTCAAAACGCGGGTATATTTCGGAATCAATCGAATACAAAAGTTGAGCTGTAACTAACAGAAAAACCAAAGTTTTTTTTTCAAGTAATTTTTAGATAGCCTCTGTTTTGTTTTTAAACAACGTAACCCTTATCAAATGTCATATTTTAAGCTCTGGCAAGCATTTTTTTGCTCTGTATGAAAAATGTTCAGTTAAATCTTCCAAAATCGTATTTGAATTTATCAACCATTTCGAAGAATGTTTGAAACTTTGATTCACAACAACATAAAAATATTGGAAAAACTTCCTCAATCCTATCCTATTTATCTGAAATGAAAACGAAAATTTTGATGTATCAGAATATAGATACTTCATAAGCATTCCAGATTTTCCATTTTCCAATTAGGCTTGCACAAATTTGAAAGAAAAAATTGGAGAAGGCCCGGTCTGGTCCGAAAGAAAAGGTCCGGATTTCTCCAGGATTATTCACAATTTTTACGAAATTCAAAATTTTCGACTTGTATTATCGAAATAAATACGCATTCATTTTTTTTAATTGTTAGATAAGATTTGAGCGCCGCTGATGTGCCTTGGTAAAAATTTATTTTTGTGTGTTTATTTTTCAGCTTTTCTCTTGGTTTCTCTGTTGATTTATTTTTATTAATTTTTGTTTCGAAACTTTAAAAGTATCCTTAATCTGATTTTACCAGTTGAAATGTACTGTTGCCTTATTTTTTGTCACGAATTTTCAATGCTCAATCAATTAACCAGTACATCCAATGATTTATTTTACAGTAATCTGAGCTTAAGCAAGCATTGATGAATAATCTATGCACAGCATAAAAAATTTTCCTGTAAAATTACGCAAATGTCCTGTAACAAAAAGGAGCAGGACATTTACCGTAACTTTACAGGTTGAAAAACAAATTACGTGACATTTAATTTTATGTGTACAACTTTTTTACAGGACATTTGCTGTAATAATAAATGAATCTTCGTTAACTTTCACGGAAAACAAATTAAAATTACAGGTTTTGTTTATTACAGGTTGATTAATTTTAAAGGTTGCAGTTTCAGTGACACGTAATAGTAAATAAAAATTTCTGTGTGTACATATAATGTATTGAATTTCATTCTTCACTCAATCGAACGCTCAATACTGAAGAATCACATGTGGCATTAAATGGGATTTTTGAATTTTCCAGATGCTTAAAATTCTGAAGACACGTTCGCTTGCTGTCATGAATTTTGGAAATTCTAAATTTGGAATGACATATTATTACTGGTTACATATGTCATTCCAAATTTATATTTTTTTTTAAAGATTAAAGTTTTAAGCTTCATTAATTTCAGTTGAACTTAAACTCATACTTTTGTTTTTGGGTAGGATTAGCAAAATCTGGGAAAATGTCAACAAAAATCTGAATAATTGTAAGAAATTTAATTTCCTTTTACATTGTTATTTTAAAAGCTTTTCATTGCTGAAGAAATTAGAAATATTCTACTTATGTTGATATGTTTAACTCTTTCACTTTAACATCATGCAAAGTATTCATTCAAGCTTGATATGGATTTTAAGTTTTATTGATCAGATATTTCCTAACGCATTAAAAATGATTTACCATGTTAGAAGAGTTGAAGATTCAGAAGAGAGTTCATGTACTCAGAGTTAATCAGAAACAGGTTAAAATAAAATATCCAAGAGTTACAAAAAATTCAAATGAGTTCAAAGTTATTGTCATAAAAGTTTTGTTCATTTATCATTCATATATTCTTTTTTTTTTTTTAATTTAGAACATAAACAATGAATCTTTATTGTGGCTCTTCAAAGCTCTGAAATTTTGAAAATTTGAAATTTTTGGCTCTTCTGACTCAAAAGGTTGCCGACCACTGACTTAACGTATCCTTTCAGTAGAAAATGCTTGTTTATTCGGGTGTTAGTTGACTAAATATCAAGCTTTGCATGAATTTCAGTCATGAAATGCTTCCTCTTTGAGTTCAAATGTGTTTGTATTTTCAGTTTTGTTAAAAAATAACATAATTTATCGAAACAATAAGCGTTTTTCAAAACCACAATTATGGGTCAAAATTGTAGCTCGTAACAATTATTAGTCAAATTGCACACAATTATTAGTCACGTAGAAGTTCATGGCAACACCCAAATATCAACATGGAAATCATCGCGTTTCTGGAAAACATTCAGGGGCATTCTTTGATAGTATAAATTCAAGGGGCATTTGCGTTGAGCTATAGCAACCAAGAAATGTTTTGCTTTGTTAGCAAAAAAGTGACCCATGATTGTGTGAATTTTGGTAGATCTTGTAACAATTATGGGTCAATTTTATTTTGCAAATATTTTTGAAATTTCGCGTTTTATTCGCTCAGTTTCATTTGGAAATCGTAAACTCGTCCTTTTTGTTTGTATGTGACCTATTTATTTTGCTGGAATTTTTCAAATACTCGCATAAGGGGCTTAACGACGTAAGATGCCAATCTTACAACATTGAAAATTTTTGTGATAGTTCAACAGATAATTGTTAAATATGACAAAAACTATTCAAACAGCAATTTAACTGCTATCAAGCGCACCAATAATATTTTTAATGCATTTTGATGATGTTATCGATAAACTAAAAATAGTAGTTTGAAAAAAAATATTTTAGTTCAGTAGATATCAGCAGTTCAAATGAGCGGTGACTAATATTTGTGTGTGACCCATGATTGTGGGGGAACTGTAAAGCCCCCGATTTTGCGAAAAATGGCTAAATCCCAGAAAGTCGGTTTTGTATGTTGGTTATCCACCATGAGTTCACGGATTCACCGCAATTTCTGCCTAAGTATGTGCTCACGTGCATTTTTAGATTAATTAGTTCGATAATTCTCCAACGCAGCGTGTACACCATACCCGGACCCCATTGCTTCGTATGAACGGCTATGGAGTGAATGAATCGTGTTGATGTACACACTTAATCTTTTCTCCTGTGGTCGGAACGATATTGTCCTGTAATTTCAATAGCTGAAATCAGCAACTGCTCAGGAAAACAACTGTCAAATTGACCTGTCGCTTCGAATCCGTGCTTTCCTGTAATTTGCAGGACTTTTCCTAATGTAATTGTGCAGGAAATTTTCCTGTGAGTTTGGAGAGGCTTTCTCCCGAGATTTTTAACGAATTTCGGTTTCCTTTCCTCCATTATTTATTTTTAAAATTAATACCAATGCACCATTAGAAAAAAAACTAACACAAATGCTTGACAAAAAAAAATATATTTTTAAATGTTTAAACTTTTTTTCCGACTTCCTGAACACTCGAAGGTGAATTCCTTCGATTTCAGGATCAAGTGACTGTCACGAGATTTGGTTAGCTATCTCCCCGTGGCCCAGGAATACTCTTGTTTTTTGACAGTACAAGTGTCATTTTGAGCTGTTTTCCTGTGATTCAGTGGAGCTTGGTCCCGATCGGAATAATTGCAATCTTTATGTGTATGGTATATTTTGTAAGAACGAGTCAATCAGGTGGGCTGTTTACTTACAGGCAAGGTTGCGGATTTTCGATCAGAATGATTTTTTCCCCATCCTTGTCACCAACGTTTTTACACCTCAACATAGAAAGTCTGTTTTATTTAGAAACGACGCTTTTCAGTATGGAACGACGTAAACCTAGTTTTTTTTTCTTTTCCTCTGCAATGAGCTTTCGTCGTGTACTGTTCGGTTTGGTTATGCTTTGTGCTCTAGGGTGAAATTTTTGTTTGTTCGGCTCCGCAAGACATTGTCAGTGGTGAAATATTGGAAAGTTCAAAAACAGTGCTATCAATCGGGATTTCTGTAAATTTAAGTTGCAGCATCATTCCGTCATTGTATCAGCTGAATCTGAAAATTGTCTAACGTTTGCCTTTTTTGATAATTTGTAGTGATTGTGTTGGGTGGGAATGATTGGGCCACGACGTGTCTAGATTATTATTCTCGCGTCGCGGTACAAAATTATTCTGGAGAAAAATATCGAATAAGATTCGAATATGTCCGAAAAGAAACATCAAAGAGTGTCAGTGCAAAAAAAAATTTTTTTTATTTGATAAAAAATATGGCGTAAGGCTGTGATCAAGGTTTTTGGTTCTCATGGTGTTTCAAGCGCAATCGAGTTCGTCGACGGTCTAACTATGTGTGCGTGTGTTTAATTGAGTCGTGCGTGAGTAAAGAGAGTAGAGCAGGAAAGCGTACTGCAAGAGAGCGAATAGTCGGATCGCATACATCAATACACTTGCATTCGCTGGATGGTGGCGAAGAAGGAAGGAAAAGCATCACATGGAAAGGAGGCTAAAGCATGGGCGCACTAATTTGGTGAGATCATTCCTTTTATGTATATTATGGAAAATATCATATCATAGAGGCGTGTTCTATATTAGAAAATTCTTATTAATATCATTTTGATGTCTTTTATTTCTGTCATTATCGGTGAACGATTAATGACTTTATTAAACTTGTCCGATTGGATTATAGATGTTATTATCTGGCATTAGAAGTCACAGAGTGTTTTATAGAGGGTAGAAAAATAAAAATTCAATGAAAATGAGTGCGTAAATCTCAAATTGTAGTACTAGCATTCAAGCTGAATGTTTGCAGTTGTGGATAGTGTGGATGACCAAAGCGTTGAATAAAAAGGATCGAAAAAAAAGCTCTTTGGGGTTTTAAGAATGTATTGCAGTAAATTGAAAAAACCCATCCACTTTCAAACGATTAATTAAATATTCCAGTCCACATTTAGCCGTTAGTTCAAAATCAACAATAAATTTTGAAAACAAAATTTAATCATTTTAAAATTTAAAAGGTTATATGTTCATATTTTTTATTTATATGCTCTAATAATTTTTATATTTCAGATTCGTATCCTTTTTTCAATTGCGATTAATTATTTTTAATTTCTTATAATTGTATTCACACCAAATATTTGGAGTAATTTTCCTTACCGCCATGTATCATATATTTTTATTTTCTGTATAAATATTTTTAGAAGGAATGCATCTGGGGATAACTCAAAGAGATTATTGCAAGCGGCACGGGTAGCTGGCCATTGTAGGTTTCTGTGGGTTGGATGCCTTCCTTCGACGAACCATCGGACCGTGGAAGCCCTAGAAGCAATTCGAAGGCCAAGCCACACAGACATAGGCAGGACCTTGCTACCGATGGGAGAACCATACATACATACATACATACTATCGGTAACCATCAAACAATCATCATTCGTTCTTGATGAAAACATTGCGCGAAGACGGCGTCGTATCATTCGACGCCTTCTCGACTCGCTGACGATCATGCTTCGCCTCGAATGCTTCGTGAAGCAAAACGATTTAATTTTAGGAACGCAAGAGATGCCCAAAAACTAAATCGAGGCTAATGTTGGCTTATTTTCCTCTCAAGTTGTGTCAATTGTATGAGTCTTAGTCGTTATTCAGGGAATTGTCCTCCTACACCCATAGAAGAGGTTGCAAAAATCCAATGCCTATTTAGCATATCTCTGTGCCGATAATGCGCTGAAATGTGCACTGTGCCGAAGACGATATGTTTGAAAAACCGTAACTGGCATAAGGACTCGGATCCCAACCAAAATGATGACCACTACATTCAAGCGAAACAAGAAAAACATTTTATGGGATTTCCTTCCTATTGGATAATTCATCCCAGAAACAAGAAAATAAAAGTTAAACCACAGCGCTGTAGTGAGAATCGAACTCAACTTACCAATTGTATCGTCTTGCCAGTCCGACATTTTAACCAGTGTACTATTCGAGCTTCATGCAGGAGGAGGGATATTTGTCATAGGCTTTCTGTCACCGATCAATCACAAAAAAAACGCACAACGGCGGCTTCCCGGCGTTTGGCCTCCTTTCAATGCATTTCTTTGTCTTGCGATGGAAACGGTAAAGGGAACGGGAGTGAAGGAACGGAAAACCCATTGAATGAGAACTGTGCTTTGCTTACTGCCTGCTATTACATACACAGGCTACATATACACAGCTGCCAAAGCCGGGCAGCTTGGCCGGTGGAAGAAATATTTTTGTTGTTGCTTTTGCTACACATGCGCAGCTTAGCCGGTGGTTATTTACCGGTGGATTGAATTGAAGCAATGTTTTTGTTGTTGCTTTTACTACATACACACGCACAGCTTGGCCGTGGTTGTTTGCCGGCGGATTGAATTGAAGGAATATTTTTTTTAGAGTTTTTAGAGTTCACCGCCCCCTAAGGGTTTTTTGGAACAGATTTGTTCCGAAATGCAACAAATAATGGCAATTTTGAATTCTTCTACCGTCCCTTTGCAAGCTCTCAACGCCCCCTGGCCTAGAACATTATGATATGTTTTGAAATTGCTAAAGCGCTGTAGAAAGCAACCGGTGGTGATCAAAATTCGAAAACAACAAAGCATTTAGTGTAATTTTGTCTGTGGTGTAATTTTTCAATGATTTTAATCGTTATTTTTATCAAAGTACTCAATTTTTTTCAAAAACCTAGCTACTACTATATTTTGTTTGACATGATTTATATGTAGAACACACCAAATTTCATAGTACACAACATTTTGTAGATGCCTCGTTACACTAGACCATGGGTGGCCAACATTTTCAAAAGACGGGCCAAATTTCAGAAATGAGATTGGCTGGCGGGAAAAAAAAAAACAAATCTTTCTGAAATATTCGAAGAAAACGAATAATAAAAGATTTTAAAAGTGCTATAAAAAACATTTGCCTGGGTCACATCAAGTTTAGATAAAGCTTGCCAGATTACCCGATTTTATCCGGGTTTTCACAGATATTAAATACAAAATGTGGGAAAAGTCCGGTCCGATTTTTTTTTTATTTATGCGTCCAAAACGCTAGTTTTTTGAGCAAATTATATAAAAATAATCATGAAAGGTTTTATGGAAGCCTAAAATAAAATTTCAAATCTGTTATTAAGTTTTACGGGATTTTTTATTCAATTTTTATTTTTTTAGTAGTTTTTGGGTATTCACCAAATTTGCCAGGATTTTTGGTAGCCAATTTTGAAATCAAATGCCTGGATTATGCCAGGGTTTTAGATAAAATAGTCCGGATCTGTCGGGCCTAGATACGGACTGAAAAAATTCTGGCAACCTTAGTATAGTTTCATCTTAACACTAAACATACCGACACTTTGTATATACCTATTCATACCGCGAGCGGTCAAATGACGGTTTACACTGTTTTCGCTAAAACGTTCTTGTTTCTCAACCGATTTCTTTAAAATTTATAATTTTGAAAAGCCTATAACGTGACTCAAATATGTTTCTCAGACAGTTTTCATCATATTTTTGTCAAGCATTGCACTGCCAATGCAGTTACATCACTAGAACCGGTATGAAATTTTCTTTCTTTTGCATATAATTTTTTTGCCTAAACCTTACGATAACATATTCAAAATCCAGTGCAAAGCTGAATTTAGATGTAGGAATTGTATAAAAAATCCGAATTGATGAAATGTTTGAAAAACAGCTACCTTTGAAAATTCGTCAAAAATTATGTATTTCGTATTTTGAAAAATCTAAAGATGCCAATATGTGACAAATTACGTCAACTTTCCAATTCATTTTTTGAAATTTTTCTACTGTAACAGGAACAGCTTTGGCGGTTGATTGATTGAAATGTACGGGTTTTACACAACTTTTTTAATTTTTTTTGTGGTCATGATCTTAAAAAAATTTGATAAAAAATTTCCGTATGTGCAACATATAGCTTCTAACTTCAGCTTTCTCATGCACTAAGTGAAATTTTTTTTCGAGCACTGATGAACAGATTTATAGCAATTTTCCTGAAGCATGTTTTTTTGTATAAAAAATTTCTAGGACTTAACATAACTTTAAAATAATTGATTGTAGCTGAAAATTGTCTGAGACACATATTTGAGTCACATTATAGGCTTTTCAAAACTATAAATTTTAAAGAAATCGGTTGAGAAACAAGAAAGTTTTAGCGAAAACAGTGTAAACCGTCATTTGACCGCTCGCGGTATGAATAGGTATACCACATGCGTTATTCGAAAACCACAAGACTTAGAAAAATTTAAAAAACGCAAAAATACTTGCATGTTGAAAATAAAAATAGTCCTGTCGTTAAATTTGCGAAAAAAAAATTATATAAGGTGTAATTATCATTCAAAGTTCAAAATCCGTCATTTGACCGCCTCCGGTACGTTTAGTGTTAATGAGTCATTTTTATTACTAGCATATTTTTACAAATTTTGCTCAATTTTAAAAATAGTAGGAATATTATGCAATACGAAATGATTTATCATTTCAACTTATGTAGGTCAATCTTTTCAAGGCAATTAAAACTTGCTTGGTACAATGAATATTAAGTCAATTTCATGGTCTCTAAGTATTAAAAAATTACCGCCCATTTTTCAAAGTTTTCAAGTTTACCGTTCTTCTTAGAAAAATTTTATAGGCAAATTAAAAAAAAACCCGCAGATAGTAATTGTTGAAATAAAGTAACGTCACATGCTTTTGACATTGAAAAGAATACTTTTTCAACGAACTCTAGTTATATCATAAATAATATTGATTTTTCAAAGTACGGAACTCAACCTCAACTCAATCCAACTATTTTAAAATTTTCCAGTACCTCGATTTGACAAGTGTATCGAAAAAGCCTTTTATAAACAGGATGAATACGAATTTGATTCTTTGATAATCATTGCACTTTTTGTAAGTTTAAAATTTGGGAAAAAAAATATTTCTTCTGAGAGTCAGTACAAAACCGATTCTAGTCGAATTCTAATACCGAACTGTAAATTCTATTTAAGTTTTCATTATTGATGTACTTGTTCGTAAATATGCATATGCAGTCACCAAATCCCAATCAGAAAACATTGAAAAATTTGTTATGGGATTCACAAATAACGTAAAATTTCGATAACTTGAAAACCGAAAATTTCAATGACTGTATACTTTTTGATAAAACTATATGAGATCCTCAGAGCTAAAGACGTATATGTAAGTGCAAAAATGATCGATTTTTAGTAAATAATGCAAAACGATTCTCTATGATTCAAATTAAATGTGGTGAATTTTTCAGATTCTTATAATTATACCCTCATACTTGTACGCTCGAAAGAAAATTACAACTGTTCGAATAAATAAATAAAAAGTGGCCAAACACAATAATTTAAAACCATGTTCTCTCGAAATTAGATTTTAAACACTTCTATCCCTTTGGCTTATATCACTTTAAGGAGATTTTCAGATCTCTGTTTTGAATTTTGTTAGTGTAGATTTAGATATATTTATCCAAATGATATACGCAGACCAAGAAAAATGTCAAATTCTTAGACCATGGATTTTCCAAAAAGAGCTTCACGGGCCACAAAAAGTTGGTCGCGGGCCACATGTGGCCCGCGGGTCATGGTTTGGCCACCCATGCACTAGACTGAGTCGATTTGGGGTCATTTTTGAATTTTTCAAACCCTGAGATCTGAAGAGCTTCGTTTTGGTTCAAAACTCATCCATGTTTTTTTCCTAGAATTTTTTAGTAACGTTTACATGAGTAAATTAGAACTTTTAGGTTAGTACGGAGAATTTGAATATTTTGTACTGAAACATCAACATTTTTGTTTGTTAAATTGAAATTATTAAAGTTTCACTGTGGCTTTTAAAAATAGTAAATGGCAAAGTATATTCATTTTTTTTTAATATTGATAACTGTACGCCGTGTAAGCCAATGGATGTTGTTATTCTCATCGGAAATCCCCTTTCAAGCCCTCCCTACTGCAAATTAAGTACGGGAATAATTGCAGATCATATTGCCGGGCTCGTTTATTTTGTTGCGAACGAAATTGAATTGGCAAATGCTACCAACTACCAACTTCTGCTTAGGAGGTGATGGTGGGTTGCCAAACTACCGAAAGATTGGCACATTTTACGAACCGAGCGAACAGATGCGTTTCGTCTGGTGTTGGACGAAAATAAATTCCTTAAAAGCAGATTGCCTCCGTTCGTTCTGTGCGATTGGTTGCTGTTGCTGTTTTGTTTTTTTTTTTATGTTGTGTGGCCCCAGCAGGAATAGAAATCCAAGGAACGAATTCCTCGCTCCGTCTTACGCCTGGCGCTGAAAGCGAAGGGGCAATTTAATTGAGCACTTAAGTCACATTCGGATTCAAAGGAAACGGGTGCTAAAATGTATGAATGCCACTGTTAAGGATGCAGGGCGAATGGTTTTGCTTTCAAGATGATTTCGGTTTATTGTTTTTCTGCATGAAAGGTTTGGAAAATCGTATACTTCGGGCAGTATGCAGGGTGTTCCAGATCGGAAATTTGAATGAGGTGGAAAACAAAAATAAAGCGAACATCCTTGCCACATGGTGAAACATTTATTGTAAAGTGAGCCAACAATTACAAATGGGCTTATTGTGGGATTCATTAGAGACCTTTATATCTAGAAGTATGGAGTTTATAGACTACACGATGGACAAGAAAGACTGAAGTTTGTATAGGACATATCACAATTTTTTAGTCTCACGAAAATGCTATTAGTTCATCTATGAGTTCATGTATCGTTCAACTTTTTGGAGCATCATGAAGTTACACGCTGTCAGAAAATGTAAAAGACGGCGAGTTACTAAATTTTCACAAAAAGGTATGATGAACATAAGAAAAGGAGATCAAGTATCCCCATTCTCCCCTGTTGTGGTGCAATTTTTTTTGGAAACCGGAGTTGACTTTCACTTCAGTTCTCTATTACTTTTTCCAGATGAATCCATTAGACATATCTAGAAGTTCAGAAGTTATTTTGGCCTACCCATAAGTTTCAGAAAATCTTCCACCCTAAATTACTTTCTTGATCCAGCTCGTATTATGAGAAAGACTTGGTTGTATTAAGAAACAAAATTTTAGAGGAGAATGGGGTAACGTGGGTCACTCTGAACATCTCAGATATGTGTTGAGATGAAAATCTCAATCCCACTTTCATCGTCGTCGCTTTGCGTTAGCATATGTGTCTATATGTTGTTGACTTAAATACGCTTCAGATGCTTCTTTTATTTATCAAGCTTAAAAAAGCTAAAAATATTTACTCACATAACTAAACAATCACTCGCTTATTGCATCGATAGGGAACCTAAAATTCATAACAAAATATGCTCATACGCTTATGATCTTGGTTTTGTCATGTTCTTTCACGTGGAAAAGGAATTTTTGATAAAACATCAATAAGTCACACAAACGCGACCAATTTGAAAATCATAGCTGGCGGGGAATCGTGGGTCACATTTTGTAGGGTATCTTGGGCCAACTATATTGCCCATCCTATATAAGGAATTTTGCCGAAATGTTTGCGAGTCAGGTTTTTGAATCTATTCCATCAAACAAAACTCTCTTTTTTTATTTCTTCATCTGAAATTACTTCAAAGTAACGAAATGAATTTTGAAATAACAGTTTTGGTTCAACTCATAAACTTTTCCGCCATAAACGATTCCCCACCATTCTTCAAAATCCAAAAAATATTGCTTTTTTTTAAAACAGTTAGCACTTGGGGAAAATAACTTAGAAAAAAAAGTGTCCTTGATTTCCCACTCTCCCATACTGTTATATTTATGCCAAAAGTCATTTTTAATTGAAGCCGAAAACCATATTGAATATTTTCAAATTGACTGTTGAGAAATTATCACAAAACTACAGGTTGTCCATTAGATTGTTTAAAAGCATTCTTTTTTTAAATAAGTATTCATTTAGTTTTCTTAGGAATGGCCCTCAACTTAAAAAAAATAAAATTTTGTAATTTATGTAATTTTTGTAATTTTTGTAATTTTTGTAATTTTTGTAATTTTTGTAATTTTTGTAATTTTTGTAATTTTTGTAATTTTTGTAATTGTTGTAATTTTTGTACTTTTTGTAATTTTTGTAATTTTTGTAATTTTTGTAATTTTTGTAATTTTTGTAATTTTTGTAATTTTTGTAATTTTTGTAATTTTTGTAATTTTTGTAATTTTTGTAATTTTTGTAATTTTTGTAATTTTTGTAATTTTTGTAATTTTTGTAATTTTTGTAATTTTTGTAATTTTTGTAATTTTTGTAATTTTTGTAATTTTTGTAATTTTTGTAATTTTTGTAATTTTTGAAATTTTTGTAATTTTTGTAATTTTTGTAATTTTTGTAATTTTTGTAATTTTTGTAATTTTTGTAATTTTTGTAATTTTTGTAATTTTTGTAATTTTTGTAATTTTTGTAATTTTTGTAATTTTTGTAATTTTTGTAATTTTTGTAATTTTTGTAATTTTTGTAATTTTTGTAATTTTTGTAATTTTTGTAATTTTTGTAATTTTTGTAATTTTTGTAATTTTTGTAATTTTTGTAATTTTTGTAATTTTTGTAATTTTTGTAATTTTTGTAATTTTTGTATTTTTTGTATTTTTTGTAATTTTTGTAATTTTTGTAATTTTTGTAATTTTTGTAATTTTTGTAATTTTTGTAATTTTTGTAATTTTTGTAATTTTTGTAATTTTTGTAATTTTTGTAATTTTTGTAATTTTTGTAATTTTTGTAATTTTTGTAATTTTTGTAATTTTTGTAATTTTTGTAATTTTTGTAATTTTTGTATTTTTTGTAATTTTTGTAATTTTTGTAATTTTTGTAATTTTTGTAATTTTTGTAATTTTTGTAATTTTTATGATTTTTGTAATTTTTGTAATTTTTGTAATTTTTGTAATTTTTGTAATTTTTGTAATTTTTGTAATTTTTGTAATTTTTGTAATTTTTGTAATTTTTGTAATTTTTGTAATTTTTGTAATTTTTGTAATTTTTGTAATTATTGTAATTTTTGTAATTTTTGTAATTTTTGTAATTTTTGTAATTTTTGTAATTTTTGTAATTTTTGTAATTTTTGTAATTTTTGTAATTTTTGTAATTTTTGTAACTTTTGTAATTTTTGTAATTTTTGTAATTTTTGTAATTTTTGTAATTTTTGTAATTTTTGTAATTTTTGTAATTTTTGTAATTTTTGTAATTTTTGTAATTTTTGTAATTTTTGTAATTTTTGTAATTTTTGTAATTTTTGTAATTTTTGTATTTTTTGTAATTTTTGTAATTTTTGTAATTTTTGTAATTTTTGTAATTTTTGTAATTTTTGTAATTTTTGTAATTTTTGTAATTTTTGTAATTTTTGTAATTTTTGTAATTTTTGTAATTTTTGTAATTTTTGTAATTTTTGTAATTTTTTGATATTTTTTGTTATTTTTTGTAATTTTTGTAATTTTTGTAATTTTTGTAATTTTTGTAATTTTTGTAATTTTTGTAATTTTTGTAATTTTTGTAATTTTTGTAATTTTTGTAATTTTTGTAATTTTTGTAATTTTTGTAATTTTTGTAATTTTTGTAATTTTTGTAATTTTTGTAATTTTTGTAATTTTTGTAATTTTTGTAATTTTTGTAATTTTTGTAATTTTTGTAATTTTTGTAATTTTTGTAATTTTTGTAATTTTTGTAATTTTTGTAATTTTTGTAATTTTTGTAATTTTTGTAATTTTTGTAATTTTTGTAATTTTTGTAATTTTTGTAAGTTTTGTAATTTTTGTTATTTTTGTTTTTTTAGTAATTTTCATCATTTTTGTAATTTTTGTAATTTTTATGATTTTTGTAATTTTTGTAATTTTTGTAATTTTTGTAATTTTTGTAATTTTTGTAATTTTTGTAATTTTTGTAATTTTTGTAATTTTTGTAATTTTTATGATTTTTGTAATTTTTGTAATTTTTGTAATTTTTGTTCTTTTTGTAATTTTTGTAATTTTTGATTTTTTGTAATTTTTGTAATTTTTGTAATTTTTGTAATTTTTGTAATTTTTGTAAATTTTGTAATTTTTGTATTTTTTGTAATTTTTGTAATTTTTGTAATTTTTGTAATTTTTGTTATTTTTGTAATTTTAGTAATTTTTGTAATTTTTGTAATTTTTGTAATTTTTGTAATTTTTGTAATTTTTGTAATTTTTGTAATTTTTGTAATTTTTGTAATTTTTGTAATTTTTGTAATTTTTGTAATTTTTGTAATTTTTGTAATTTTTGTAATTTTTGTAATTTTTGTAATTTTTGTAATTTTTGTAATTTTTGTAATTTTTGTAATTTTTGTAATTTTTGTAATTTTTGTAATTTTTGTAATTTTTGTAATTTTTGTAATTTTTGTAATTTTTGTAATTTTTGTAATTTTTGTAATTTTTGTAATTTTTGTAATTTTTGTAATTTTTGTAATTTTTATAATTTTATGTAATTTTTGTAATTTTGTAATGTTTTTAATTTTTGTTATTTTGGTAATTTTGGGAATTTTTGTAATTTTTGTAATTTTTGTAATTTTTGTAATTTTTGTAATTTTTGTAATTTTTGTAATTTTTGTAATTTTTGTAATTTTTGTAATTTTAGTAATTTTTGTAATTTTTGTAATTTTTGTAATTTTTGTAATTTTTGTAATTTTTGTAATTTTTGTAATTTTTGTAATTTTTGTAATTTTTGTAATTTTTGTAATTTTTGTAATTTTTTTAATTTTTGTAATTTTTGTAATTTTTGTAATTTTTGTAATTTCTGTAATTTTTGTAATTTTTGTAATTTTTGTAATTTTTGTAATTTTTGTAATTTTTGTAATTTTTGTAATTTTTGTAATTTTTGTTATTTTCATAATTTTTTTTAATTTTTGTAATTTTTGTAATTTTTGTAATTTTTGTAATTTTTGTAATTTTATGTAATTTTTGTAATTTTATGTAATTTTTGTAATTTTGTAATGTTTGTAATTTTTGTAATTTTTGTAATTATTGTTATTTTTGTATTTATTGTAATTTTTGTAATTTTTGTAATTTTAGTAATTTTTGTGATTTTTGTAATTTTTGTAATTTTTGTAATTTTTGTAATTTTTGTAATTTTTGTAATTTTTGTAATTTTTGTAATTTTTGTAATTTATGTAATTTATGTAATTTTTTTTATTTTTGTAATTTTTGTAATTTTTGTAATTTTTGTAATTTTTGTAATTTTTGTAATTTTTGTAATTTTTGTAATTTTTGTAATTTTTGTTTTTTTTTGTAATTGTTGTAATTTTTGTAATTTTTGTAATTTTTGTAATTTTTGTAATTTTTGTAATTTTTGTAATTTTTGTAATTTTTGTAATTTTTGTAATTTTTGTAATTTTTGTAATTTTTGTAATTTTTGTAATTTTTGTAATTTTTGTAATTTTTGTAATTTTTGTAATTTTTGTAATTTTTGTAATTTTATGTAATTTTTGTAACTTTTGTAATTTTTGTAATTTTTGTAATTTTTGTAATTTTTGTAATTTTTGTAATTTTTGTAATTTTTGTAATTTTTGTAATTTTTGTAATTTTTGTAATTTTTGTAATTTTTGTAATTTTTGTAATTTTTGTAATTTTTGTAATTTTTGTAATTTTTGTAATTTTTGTAATTTTTGTAATTTTTGTAATTTTTGTAATTTTTGTAATTTTTGTAATTTTTGTAATTTTTGTAATTTTTGTAATTTTTGTAATTTTTGTAATTTTTGTAATTTTTGTAATTTTTGTAATTTTTGTAATTTTTGTAATTTTTGTAATTTTTGTAATTTTTGTAATTTTTGTAATTTTTGTAATTTTTGTAATTTTTGTAATTTTTGTAATTTTTGTAATTTTTGTAATTTTTGTAATTTTTGTAATTTTTGTAATTTTTTGTAATTTTTGTAATTTTTGTAATTTTTGTAATTTTTGTAATTTTTGTAATTTTTGTAATTTTTGTATTTTTGTAATTTTTGTAATTTTTGTAATTTTTGTAATTTTTGTAATTTTTGTAATTTTTGTAATTTTTGTAATTTTGTAATTTTTGTAATTTTTGTAATTTTTGTAATTTTTGTAATTTTTGTAATTTTTGTAATTTTTGTAATTTTTGTAATTTTTGTAATTTTTGTAATTTTTGTAATTTTTGTAATTTTTGTAATTTTTGTAATTTTTTGTAATTTTTGTAATTTTTGTAATTTTTGTAATTTTTGTAATTTTTGTAATTTTTGTAATTTTTGTAATTTTTGTAATTTTTGTAATTTTTGTAATTTTTGTAATTTTTGTAATTTTTGTAATTTTGTAATTTTTGTAATTTTTGTAATTTTTGTAATTTTTGTAATTTTTGTAATTTTTGTAATTTTTGTAATTTTTGTAATTTTTGTAATTTTTGTAATTTTTGTAATTTTTGTAATTTTTGTAATTTTTGTAATTTTTGTAATTTTTGTAATTTTTTGTAATTTTTGTAATTTTTGTAATTTTTGTAATTTTTGTAATTTTTGTAATTTTTGTAATTTTTGTAATTTTTGTAATTTTTGTAATTTTTGTAATTTTTGTAATTTTTGTAATTTTTGTAATTTTTGTAATTTTTGTAATTTTTGTAATTTTTGTAATTTTTGTAATTTTTGTAATTTTTGTAATTTTTGTAATTTTTGTAATTTTTGTAATTTTTGTAATTTTGTAATTTTTGTAATTTTTGTAATTTTTGTAATTTTTGTAATTTTTGTAATTTTTGTAATTTTTGTAATTTTTGTAATTTTAGTAATTTTTGTAATTTTTGTAATTTTTGTAATTTTTGTAATTTTTGTAATTTTTGTAATTTTTGTAATTTTAGTAATTTTAGTAATTTTAGTAATTTTTGTAATTTTTGTAATTTTTGTAATTTTTGTAATTTTTGTAATTTTTGTAATTTTTGTAATTTTAGTAATTTTAGTAATTTTTGTAATTTTTGTAATTTTGTAATTTTTGTAATTTTTGTAATTTTTGTAATTTTGTAATTTTTGTAATTTTTGTAATTTTTGTTATTTTCATAATTTTTGTAATTTTTGTAATTTTTGTAATTTTTGTAATTTTTGTAATTTTATGTAATTTTTGTAATTTTATGTAATTTTTGTAATTTTGTAATGTTTGTAATTTTTGTAATTTTTGTAATTATTGTTATTTTTGTATTTATTGTAATTTTTGTAATTTTTGTAATTTTAGTAATTTTTGTGATTTTTGTAATTTTTGTAATTTTTGTAATTTTTGTAATTTTTGTAATTTTTGTAATTTTTGTAATTTTTGTAATTTTTGTTATTTATGTAATTTATGTAATTTTTTTTATTTTTGTAATTTTTGTAATTTTTGTAATTTTTGTAATTTTTGTAATTTTTGTAATTTTTGTAATTTTTGTAATTTTTGTAATTTTTGTTTTTTTGTAATTGTTGTAATTGTTGTAATTTTTGTAATTTTTGTAATTTTTGTAATTTTTGTAATTTTTGTAATTTTTGTAATTTTTGTAATTTTTGTAATTTTTGTAATTTTTGTAATTTTTGTAATTTTTGTAATTTTTGTAATTTTTGTAATTTTTGTAATTTTTGTAATTTTTGTAATTTTGTAATTTTTGTAATTTTTGTAATTTTTGTAATTTTTGTAATTTTTGTAATTTTTGTAATTTTTGTAATTTTTGTAATTTTTGTAATTTTTGTAATTTTTGTAATTTTTGTAATTTTTGTAATTTTTGTAATTTTTGTAATTTTTGTAATTTTTGTAATTTTTGTAATTTTTGTAATTTTTGTAATTTTTGTAATTTTTGTAATTTTTGTAATTTTTGTAATTTTTGTAATTTTTGTAATTTTTGTAATTTTTGTAATTTTTGTAATTTTTGTAATTTTTGTAATTTTTGTAATTTTTGTAATTTTTGTAATTTTTGTAATTTTTGTAATTTTTGTAATTTTTGTAATTTTTGTAATTTTTTGTAATTTTTGTAAGTTTTGTAATTTTTGA